>NW_006922230.1:620224-638213 GCF_000298275.1 Orycteropus afer afer | reverse complement strand
ACCAGAGCTCCTAATTACTGGATATATTGGTTTAATTTGTTGATTTTGGCTCCTTGATCTTTTATGATGTGTGCATTTATTACTATAAATTGGCCTCTGATCACTGCTTTTGTTGTGTCCCAAAGATTTTGGTATTTTGTGTTTTCATTTTCATTAGATGCAAGGAATTTTTTAATTTCCATTTTTATTTTTTCTATTACCCTGTTGTTCTTAAGGGGGGTATCGTTCAGTTTCTATGTTTGTCCTTTTTCTGTTGATCTTTCTATTTTTTTCTAATTTGATAGCATTGTGATCTGAGTTGATGCTTTGCAGTATTTCAATGTTTTTAAATTTATTAAGGCTTGTGTTATGGCCTAACATATGGTCTATCATGGGGAATATTCCATGTACCCTGGAAGACAATGTATATTGTGTTGATGTTGGGTCAAGCGCTCTGTAGATTTCTATAAGGTCAAGTTGGTGGATTGCATTGTTTAGTTCTTCATCTTTTTTGAGTTTCTTTTCAGTTATTCTATCTTTCATTGAAAGTGGTGTATTAAAGTCTCCTAGGAAGACTGTGGAGTCATCTATTTGTCTTTCAATTATTTTAATGTCTGATTTATGTATTTTAGAACTCTTTATTTGGGTCCATAGATATTTATTATCGTTGTATCTTCTCGTTCAATTGATCATTCAATCATTATATAATATCCTTCTTTGTCTCTTATGGTGGTTTTTGTCTTAAAGTCAATTTTTTCAGAAATTAATATTGCCATTCTTGCTCTCTTTTGGTTGCCATTTGCTTGATATATCTTTTTTCAACATTTGATTTTTCAGTCAATTTTTTTCTTTGTCTCTAAAATATGTCTCTTATGGACAATATATTGAGGGTTATGTTTTCTTATCTAGTTTACAACTCTCTGTCTCTTGGGTGGGTGCATTTAATCCATTGACATCCCATGTAATTATCAACAAGTATGAATTGGTCACTGTTATTTTGTTATGTGTTTTTTCATGGTATTCCTGGTTTCTTTGTTCCATCTAATTTTCTGTGCTGAGCTCATTTTTTTTATGAATCATTTTATCATTTCCTTCATTGCTGTTGTTTTAGTATTTGCTAAATATTTGTGCTTGTCCTCTTTTTTATTGCTATGTGAAGGTTTATCATTTTTCTTTGAGGCTACTCTGTGATTCATAATTTTCCACTGGAGTCTAGAATAGTCCATTATATTTTGCAACTCTCTTGACTTCCTCACCATTTTGAAGTTCTCCAACTACATTGTTTTTCCCCTCCTTTTATTTTGTAAAAAACTAAAACTCAATGCTGTCAAGTTGAATCTGAGACCCCTCCTTGGGTTTCTGAGGCAGTATCACTACAGAAGTAGATTGCCCAACCTTCCTTCTGAGGAGTGGCTGATGGATTTGAACTACCAGCCTTCTGCTTATCAGTCAAATGCTTGAGGACCTCATTTTCCAATTGATGTCTCTGGTGCCCTATTTACAATTTTGTAAGCTTATTTTACTCTGGATACTTACATAACTGGGTTGATTTCTGCATAATGTCATCATGTGTATCAATGATTGGTTGTTGTTTTGGTTCTCTGTTCAAAAGACTCCTTTTAGTATCTTTTCTAAGGTTGATCTGTTTTTTTAAAAAATTCTCTTAGTTTCTTCTTGTCTGGAAATCTCTTAATTCCCTCATCACATTTGAGGGCCCATTTTGCTGGATATATAATTCTTGGTTTGAAATTTTTGTCTTTCAGAGTTTTATATATACCATTCCGTTGCCTGCTCACCTGCATTGTTTCTGCTGAGAAATCAGGGTTAAATCTTATTGATTGTCCTTTGTGGGTAACTTTGTTTTTCCCATGCTGCTTTCAGGATTCTTTCTTTTCTTTGGTTTTGGAGAGTTTGATGATGATATGACTTGGTAATTTTCTTTTGGGGTCTATCCTGTTTAGGGTTCATTGCACTTCCTGAATGGATATATTCTCATCTTCTTATCAGGAAAGTTCTCTTCCAACAAGTCTTGGATAATTTTCTCTGTTGTTTTATTTTCTCTTTGTATTCTGGAATTCTGATTATATATAGGATATTCCTTTTGATGGTATCACACAGGAATCTCAGGATTTCTTCATTTTGTTTTGATCTTTTTTTTTTTCTGATTGATTCCTTTCCAAAGACCTGTTCAGGTATTTGTCTTGAATTTCTTTAATTCTGTCTTCTATTGATTAGATTCCACTCCTTTGCTCTTTCTATGTATTAGCTATTTCTAAAATTTTAGTACTAACCTTCTGGATTTCTATCTGTAGATTTTGTATCATTTCTAATTTTGCTTTATTTTGTCATTTTGCTCTTGTATTTACTTCTGAAATTGTTCTAGGGTTTTGACTGTGTTTTGCTTAATCTTGTCAGTGTTTCCATTGATCTGTCTCTCAATCCATTGAAGGTACCTAACTAAAATTCTTTTGAATTCCTTATCAGGGAATTCCAATGCTGCTTCTTCCTTAGAGATGTGTCCTGAGTCTGTATCCTGCACCCTTGTTTCTACTGCTTTATCTTGCTTCTTTGTGTGATGGTCTGTTTCCTCTAAGACATTGTGAATTTGTTATATCCATATTTCATTGGTGATTATATGTTGGAGTGAACTGCCCATGATTTTCTTTTTCTTGGTTTTTATTTATTTATTTATTTATTTATTTTTTAGAGCGGGAGCTGTATCTGAGTAGGCAGGGTACTGTGCTCCTCTATTTGCTTGTTGGCAGCACTTATGAACTCATCACCTGTGTCTTGGTGGGTGTGATAGAGAATGAGAGTGGCTGAACAGATCTCTGTTAACTGTTGGTGAAGAGCAGTTAAGGGTGAATCAGGCTCTTCTTGGTGATTGTATATCATTGGCCAGTTGGTGCAAAAGGAAGGAAGGAAGGAAGTCCCCAGTAAGTGAAGCTGCAGGGGATGCATGTGTAGTTGGGTTGTATGGGTATGGTTGCTGCCTCCAACTCAGTTAGACAGAAACATACATACATACATACATACATACATAAATAACAATGATAAAAACAAAAGTGAGAGGACAAAAAACATAAACTGCACAAAGACACAGGAAACAATCACCAAAAAGAGAAAGAAAAATAGAGGAAAGGCAATATATGAGAGAAAATAATTAAAGAAATACTTTAAAAAGCCAAATGAAATATGAATAAAAAGGGGAAGGTGGAAATCACTATCTGAAGATGGGGAAATAAGACAAAAGAGGGAAAGTAGGAGGGTAATAAAGAAAAAAAATGGGAAAATTAAAAAAAAATAAGAAATGGGGAGAAATCAAGAAAGAAAAGAAAAGAAAAAAGAAAAGGGAACAGAGAGACAAAGGGAAGAGAGAAAAAGCCTAAAACTAGAATCTGGGAAGAGAAGAAGAGAGGACAATAATAAAAAGAATCAAAGAAAAAAAGAAGAAGAATTTTAAAACAGACAAAAACAAATAAACTGGAAAAAAACCAAGAATCTGGGTGGGGCAGGCATGGCACCCAGGCTCTATCAGAGCAAACAGACTGGGATGGAATTTCTGCCAGCTGAGCAGGTGGGTGGGAATGAATGATGGCCACACCTCACCTCTATTCACCAAGATTGTGTGTGGTATAAGAGTAACAAGGGGAATGTCGCACTTCTCCACTCCTTAGTGTCCAGTATTTCCTTGCTGTCCTGGGCAAGTAGAGACTATTCTCAGGTCCCTGGAATCTGAGAGAATGCTGTCACTTTAAATATACAAAATGGTGGAACCTCTTGAAAACATGCAAAATGGCTACACCCTCTGGACATCCAAAAGCTCACTTTGTCTCCTTCTTTGCTGTTTCCCCTTTTATTCACCAACCACCAGTGCAGTCCTCCATGTAGCTCCTGGTTGTTGTTGTTGTTGTGTGCTGTCGAGTCGGACCCAACTCATAGCGACCCCTCCGTGGGTTTCCGAGGCAGTATCACTACGGAAGTAGATTGCCCAATCTTCCTTCCGAGGAGTGGCTGGTGGGTTTGAACCACCAGCCTTCTGGTTAGCAGTCAAGTGCCTTAGACACTATGCTACCAGAGCTCCTAGGTCCTGGTTAGCAGGGCCACATTTTAGGTTAATTCTTAAGTCCTAACATCACTTGGCAATATCCAAAATGTCCATGCTGTCAGGATCACTGACAGTCCGCAGCTCCATTTGCCTCCTTTTCAGTATTTTCATGCAGGTTCTTCTACTAGATGGACTTTAGTCCACTTCTGTATCCTTTCTTTCAAAGTTCAGGGATCTAGGATTACCTTCTGTATCTGTGTTATTGGTTCCTCTTTTCTTTATTGAAGAGGGACTGTGCAGTTTGTCTGCCTATTCTGCCATCTTACCAGAGCCACCTTTTAAAAAATAATAATAATAATAATAATCAGCAATATTTGGTTGTAATGTAGTCTAGTAGCATTTTTTATAGTTTATTATTTGTCCTATTTGAACATGATAATCAACTCATAATGAAATTTTTCTCTGTGCTCCTCTACAAGAGTCACTGATTGACTTTCACATTTGCATTTTCAATTGGTCTATAATATTTTTCTATATTGTACAGATTAAAAAATATATATATATGTATATACTTCACTGCCATCAAGTCTATTCTGACTCAAAGCAAACTCTACTGGGTTTCCAAGGCTATAAATCTTTGCGGATAGATTGCCTCACCTCCTCCAGAGAACAGCTCGTGAGTGAACTGATGACCTTCTGGTTAGCAGCCAAAAGTCTTATCCACAGCATCAGTAGAGCTACATGGTTTTCACTCTTAGGATATACAGTCACCCTAGAATAATTTACTGCAAAATATAATACAAAACACAGCTTAGTCTTCTTGTTGCACTATCATCATCTTTGTAAATCAAATGACTATGATTTCTGGATTGTTTCAGACACCCTGTTATGTTACATTCTTGTATATTTCACTTAATATAAATAATTATGTATTTAAACTAACTGTAGACATATTAAGAGCTCTGGTGGTACAATAGTTAAAGCATTTGGCTATTAATGAAAAGTTCAGTGGTTTGATCTCAACAGCTGCTCGGTGGAAGAAAGATGAAGCAGTCTGCTTTCATAAAGATTTACATCCTTGAAAACTTTATGGGGCAGTACTACTCCATCCTATATGGTCACTCTGAGTTGGAATGGACTCAGTGGCAGTGAATATTGACATATTTTTTTTGAGTACTCCAGAACACATAACTTTAAGTTTTCCATAGATTGTCTCATTAATCTGCATTTCCATATACATTTTAAAGCAGATTTTTCTATTTTAATCTGTAATTCTCCTATAATTCTTATTTAAATTGTTTTGAATCCATGGGTCAATAAGGGAAAAATATGTTTTCAATATCAAATCTTTCCATCTATGGATAATGTACATTCCTCTATTTACTTCTTTAATTTTTTTACAGATTCAGTATTACAAACATTTTTATTACACCTTTTACAGTATTTTTCCAGTTTTGTAAATTATTTAATTTTTAAAAATTGTCTTATATTTTCTTATTCATGTTTTACTAGAACTGTATTGACTTTTTTAGTGATATTACTAGACACATTTATTTTAATAACTTTTAAGTTTTAAATTTTTCAATCTACACAAGCAACACCTTCAGATAATGAAGTTTTTATTTACATTTATCCAGTCTGAATACATTTTATTTCATTTTCTTTACTTATTGTAATGACATGGATTCACAGTAAACTGTTAAATAGAAATGCAAATAGCAGACATGTTTTCCTCAATCCCAAATTCATGGGCAATACTTTAAATATTTTTTCAGCAAGTATATATTAATGCTATAAAGCTCAGAACAACATTTCTAAGGATCTTCATCTCTCTGTGATTTCAATTTAGAGTAGGTTGTGATAAGAGCTTGTGTGAGATTTGCAGGAATGGAAGGGAAGTTGCATCCATTATCATATTTTTTTACTCAAATTATACCTGCTATATTTCTTTCTTTCTGTGCAACCCCACATTTTATTTTCAAAGCCTGGTTATACTAGATTATATATATATATATATATATATATATATATAATTATGAATTAAAATTTATTTATTTACTTTTTTTCTGCCCAATGAATTTAATGTTAAGTTTTCTTTGAGATGCCTGTTCTTGTGGATGTTTGGTTCCCAGAAGAAGACCCCAGAAGCAGTATATCCTTAAATTTCTGAAACAGCCACTCTCCTAGTGGGATTTTGTCCCTCTCAACAAACTACTTTCTAATGCAGGAAGAAATCACTTTTTCCACCCTATGAGTAGCCCTGGCCAGGATGATTGGCCCCTGATCACAAGTCTGTGCACTCCAGACCAGAGAGTCCACTATGGGTTAAGGTCATATGTCAACTTGGTTGGGCCTGGTTATGAGTGGTTGGGTAACTGAATGTAGTTATTCCCCATGATGAGACTGGTAATCAACTCCATAGTGGAATCTACTGGAGCAGGTGAGTAGCTTCCTTACAGATGTAGGCTGCTTTCAGTATATAAGAAGAAGCTTTGAGGTGGGTCTCTAGAGTTTTGTCACGCTTGGGACCTGTAAGTAGCTGAGTCTTCATTCAAAAGTCTGCCATGTTGCCTGCCAATCTTGAAATTGTTTAACTAGTGGCCTGTCATTTTGTTTGATAATCTTGGAACTGTTCCATTTTACTTGGTGACGTTGGGTTTGTCAATATCAGTAGCCAGCCCCTACCTGCTTGGGTTAAGAATAGCCTCCAGCTTAAGTGTCCCATGAGCAAGGGGCAAAGCTGAAGTCCAAGGTTGAAGGGCCTTCACCCATCCCCTACATCTGGCACTTTGAAGTCAGACTTCTAGCTTCCTAAACTGTAAGAGAATAAATCTCTGTTTTTTTCAAACCACCTATTTGTGCATTTTCTGTTAGATAGGCGCTAGAGAACCAAAACAGCCACTCAGGTGGGAGAGACTGGATGAACTGCACCCACATGTACTGTGCCCCCACTGTTTAACTGGCCAGTCATTGGCCTCAGACCATTTGAATCTTCTACCAACACAAATGTTGTGGGGCAGGTGTGAGAACTAGGAAGGCAAAGGAGTCACTTGTCCCTTGCTTGAAACTGAGATGGGTCCAACTCACTGTCCAGAGACCCTATAGGGTCCAGTGCACCTTCTGCATTTGTTCAGTCCTGCATTTTCCCAGTCAGACTTCAAGTGTGGCCAGCACCATGGGACACGGGGGCATGTGGGCAGTGACCTCCATCTGTCACAACCTCAAAGGCAGCCATCTATCTGACCATCCAGCTTTCTCCAGTGCAATATACTTGGGCACATATCAACTACAAGGAATCCCACTACTCTCAGGCCCAGCCATAAACTGCCCTACAGCATAGTTTTAAGTTTCAATTTTTGATTTTCTGATTACTGGAGTACTATCAAGCTTAATCCATGACTTCTTGACCACAGCTCCTATATTTATGATACAAATATGATCAAAAGTAGCATCTTCACACTATCGAATGAGGATTAAATGCAAAAAAAAAAAAAACAAACAAACAAAACCACTGCCATGGAGTAGGATCTGACTCATAGTGACTCCTCCTTGGGTTTCTGAGGTGGTATCCGTACGGAAGTAGATCTCCCAACCTTCCTTCCAAGGAGTGGCTGGTGAGTTTGAACCACTAGCCTTCTGGTTAGCAGTCAAATGCCTTAGGCACTGCACCACCAGAGCTCCTGAATGAGGATTAGTGAGTTTGAAATTCACTTCTGGAAATGCATAGTTTATCCATGGACCAGCATATTTTTCACATCATTTCATTGTTTCTAGGTATTGCATAGGTATACATGTTATTTATATGAACATACTATTTCTGTAAAAATATGGCTTTCTCTGAAGATTGTCATGGTTAAATATGGTGATATAAAGAGACAAAGCTGTTTAATGTTCCATTTGTCTTATCTGCTCTGTTTTGCATCCATCTCTATTTTCTAACATTAACTAATAGTGGCCCAAAACCCATCACCAAATACTACACTGTGGCCCCATAGCAACATTAGTTTTACACACACTTACTTACCAGCTCTCTTTGTGGTCCTACTTTGAGAGTTGGATATATTTTACTTCTTAGATTGATTGATCCTTGACAATTCTCATTTTTTAATATGCCTTTCAAATCAGAACTCCCTCAGCTCCACTCACAATGTGTAAGTTTAAATTCTTATAACAAATTGTTTATTCCATAATTCATAGTGGTTTTGGTTCCCTAATTTAACTCTGGAAAATACAATTATTAGTTTCAGAGATGAAGTGTTAATGTTTGGCAAATCTAGATCTTGTGTATTGCCTTTAAGACAAAGCAGTTATAGAAGCCTGGAAACATGAAAAGGATACTATGTTATGTCAAGTGACCTTGATGTAACACAGAAACTGTGGGCAAGAGCCCCCACACCCAGTAACTCATCCCCTCAATGTATTTGGTTATGGCTAAACAGTTTTTATAACATTGACACCATATAGTCCACAAAGACAATGGTCTGTATCCTACTGCTGTGAGCAGTGACTGGGTCCTTAAAAAATTGTGATGAAGCATTTATGGTGCAACTATTGATCCATTACCATTTGGAGCAAAGAAGAATGAAGAAAATTAAAGTTGCATGGAAATTAGTCCAAAGGACTAATGGATCACAAGGACCTAAGCCTTTGTGAGCCTGAGACCAGAACAAGATTGTGCCTGGATACCACTATTGATCATTCTGAAAGGGATCACAATAGAAGATCATGAATAGAGTGGGATAAAAATGTAAAACACAACTCACAATCTTAAAAAAAAGATCAGGCTTATTGATTTGATAGAGACTGGTGGAATGCCTGAGACCATGACCCTTAGTCACCCGTTAAGCCTGGACCTGAACTCACCCTTTTGGCTCAACTTTCATTCAAACAATAGACAGACCTATAAGGTAAACAATAACATGAGGGAGGTACACATTCCTTAGAACAATCAACTCAACATGATTAAAGGGGCAGCATTTGCCCAGGCATAAAGCTCAGAATGCAAGAACAGATAGGAAAGAAGGCTGAATGGAAGCAAGAAACACAAAAAGGAAGTAGGAAGGGTGTTATTACATTATGACGATTGCAACCAATGTTATAAAATAAAATGCGTATTAATTATTGAATGGAAAAAACAATTTGCTCTGCAAAATTTCACTCAAATCACAGTAATGTTATATATATTTAACTTATTATATAAATAAAAGGATAATGTAAACAAAGATTAAAGGAGTGAGTGAAATCTGAAAGGATTATGAATAAATTGCTACTGGAGGCTAGAAAAAAGGTGGCATGTGTTAATTAGTGATGACGTTTGCTGATACAATTTGGAGGACTGAAAATGTACATAATAAACTTGTGAATTTTTGTTAAGGAAAATTTCAAGCAAAATGTTGAGATACCAGTGTCTTATTTTAGCCACTTGTGGTAAAGTGTAGCCTGAGACAGTGAAGTATTTGGTTTCCAAGTAGATTTTAAAGGAACTATAGAAAACACAGGTATTATGTCATCCAGCAAAAACATTCTTACAATTGGAAGTGACTTCAGGGAAAAGATGATATCTAGGTCATAGTCAGTATCTTGTGTATCAGATATATACACAGAGAAACCAGTGGTAGCCAGAACTCAGTGAGACTGCCTTATTTTGTTGGGTATCTTTGTTTTCTGCCCTCGAAGGGTACAACAGTCATCACTTTTCTATCACTTTCTCCTTTGAGGAAAGTATTTGTTTTCCTTCTCTGACAGCGTTCTATGTTAGATATTTGCTGGCTTTTGGAAATTTATATATATATATAACAAAGCATACATATTTTGTCAAGGTGATGGGAAATAGGCATTTGATATATTGCTGCTAAGAATGCAAACTAATATTCACTCAGCAATCCCATATTTAGAAATTTACCCTAAATATCCTTTGATGATATGAACAATAATCTCTCCAAAGTTCTTCTTAGTAGCATTGTACTATTGCAAAATATTGGAAACCACCTGAATACCCATACATGACAAATGTTTTGAAGGTGCTACCATTTGGCTATTTTGAGCAATCTAAGAAATAAAATAAAAAATAATAGTAAAGGATTATATCTATAATATAAAACAATTATATTGGAGGATGTGTTTATTTTTATTAATAAGTAACAGGATAAATTACTGGAGACAAATGTAAAGTCCTCCCTTACTATAGAATTCAAATTCCTAAATGAGGAGAATTGATAACAACACAATACTATCATTTGGTAAAATCAATAGCGCTGCTTGAGTTTCTTCACAACATAGCATCTGGATTTCTCCAGATTGAGTGATCTCAGAAAGACTGCAAAACAGAAGTTGCCATGACTTCTATGACTTGCAGAAGCCACACTCTATCATTTCTGTCATATTCATTTTGTTAGAACTGAGTCACTAAGTGCAGCACATAGTGAAAGTGAAGGGAACTAAGTAAGCTCCATTTCTTAAAGTGAGGAATATCAAAGAATCATATTTTTTTCAATAAAATTATTATTTTGGAATGATTTTATATTTACAGCAAAGCTGCAGAATTCCCATATCTTCTTCATCTAGTTTAGCTTTTATTATATTGGAACTGGATTAGATTATCTTGAGATCATTTTTTTCTGTATTTCTATCTCAGAACATATTCTTCAAAAAAAACTAGTTAAAAAACTCAATTATATGCCCAAAGGTCAAAACAGAAAACTGCATAGGATTTTCTGTGTTTGTATATATATATATATTTCCATTAAAGGCAGAAAGCCACATTAATATCCAGAGATCTTCTGCATGGTTCAAGTGATTCCATCATTAAAAATACTGTGCATAATAATTTCAATAAATAAATAAAATATCTTTTATTACATATAAATAGATAATGTATTGGGTAAAACAAAAAATCATTCAATCCATACCATTCATCAGCAAGGAGCAACATTGTTTTAATGAAAAATAAAATATTGTCATTCATATGTTATTTGACCTGACAAATTGTTTGTATTTTCCTGCAATCCAGATTTCTGGGTCCATGGAATTGGCATGACACACCCAGACCATCTGCCCTTATATGTCCTTTTGAACCCATCAGCCACTCCTCAGAAGGAAGGTTGGACAATCTACTTCCACAGAGATACTGCCTCGGAAACCCAAGGAGGGGTTGCTACGAATCAGAATTGACTCAAGTTTGTTTTTCCTACCTTGGCAACATAATCTTTCTACTATTGTAGAATTTAGCAATGGAATTGTAAATTTTGTTTTCCTTGATGTCTTCACTATTCAATGGTGAAGGGATGGGGATTCATATGTATTCCTATCTTTCCTATTTTTTTTTTTTTTCATTACTGTGTTATTTTTCCTAGCCATGTGTTGAATTAAATGAAAAGGTTCTCATCTATTTACCTATCATTATATTTTATCATTAAGAAAATTTGACTTTACCTTAAGAGAAATGCAAATTATTTCACATTTAAATGAGTTTTGTATGTTCTTTTGTTCCCACATATATATTACACCTAAATAACTGAATATGGAGAAAATATTGAAGTTGTCAAGGATTTCATCTTACTTAGATCCATAATCAATGCCCATGGAAGCAGCAATCAAGAAGTCAAATGACATATTATATTGGGTAAGTCTGCTGCAAAAGACTGTTAAAAAGCAAAGATGTCACTTTGAGCCTTAAGGTACACCTAGCATAAGCCATTGTATTTTCAATCACACTTTTGTATGTGAAATCTGCACAATCAATGATCAAGACTGAATAAGAATTGATGCCTTTCAATTTTGATGTTGGAGAAGATTATTGAATATACTATGGACTTAACAGCACCTAATAACAAAAACATGGACTTCAGTAGAACAAACAAATCTGTGTTGGAAGAAGTACACCCAGGATATTCCTTAGAAATGAGAATATCCAGCTTTTGTGTCACATATGTTGGCCATGTTATCAGGAGGTAACCAGTGCCTTGAGAAGAATATATTGCTTGGTAAAGTATAGGGTCAGCAAAAAAAAAAAAAAAAGAGAGAAGACCGTCAATGAGTTGTGTTGGTACAGTGCCTACAATGATGAGTTCAAGCATAGTAAAGATTGTGAAGATGGAGCAGTATTGGGCAGTGTTTCATTCTGTTGTACATATGGTTGTATAGGGTCACTATAAATCAGAAGCACTTACTGATGAAGAAAGATTAAAGACTAAAATCTGCAGTATGTATTACACCTCAATATTAAGAAAACAAAAATCCTCAAAACAGATCCAATAAACAGCTTCACAATGGATGGAGGAAATATTGAAGTTGTCAAAGACTTCATATTCTTTGTTTCTACAATCAACACCAATGGAAGCAGCAGTCAAGGCATCAGATGGCGTATTGCATTGGGCAAATCTGCTGCAAAAGACCTCTTTCAAGTGATGAAGAGCAAAGATGTCTCTTTGAAGACTAAAGTGTGCCTAACCCAAGTCATGGTATTTTCAATTGCCTCTAAGGCATGTGAGATCTGGATGCTGAATAGGGAAGACCGAAGAAGAATTGATTCTTTTGAATTGTGGTGTTGGAGAAGAATGCTAAGCGTAGCATGGACTGCTAAAAGAACTAACAAATCTGTCCAGGGGAAATTCAACTGGAATGATCCTTGGAAGACAGAAAGGACAGACTTTGTCTCACCTACTATCGTCATGTTGTCAGAAGGAACCATTCCCTGGAGAAGGATATCATGCTTGGTAAAGTGGGTCAATGAAAAAGGAGAAGGCCATCAACAAGATTGATTGACATAGTGGCTACAATGATGGCTTCAGGTATAGCAAAGATAGTGAGGATGGCAAAGGTCCAGGCAATCTTTTGTTCTGTTGTTCATAGGGTCACTATGAGTTGGAGATGACTCGACAGCACCTAACAACCACAATAACATAAATTAGAGCTGACTTGATGATACCTAACAACTAGGAGTTTGACTCCATTTTTTGATATTTGACTTTTGATGGCTTTGAGCCTCTTTTCTCCCTCTTCTCCTTCTGTACCCTATCTGGAGAAACTGAAAAGAGAGCCTCACTTCCACTTTCTTGGGTGTCACCAGGAGATTCAAACCACAATGAAGAAAGCTCCTTTGTGCATGTAAGAACCCTCAACCAACCCACTCCCACCCTAGTAACAATAAAAATCTGGCTGGTTCCTTTCCTTGTTCTCTCAAGCCATTTTGGAACTTGGATGACAGGTCTATCATTCTCTTTCCAGAGACCTTAATTATATAAGAAATCCATCTTTTCATACCTTCTTTGTGTGTGGCTGGTGTCATTGGTTTGAACATCCAAACCAAACTTTGGGTAGTGAGTACATCCTCTTTTTCAGGTAACCATAACAAGTTATGTTCCATAAACACAAGCATACCTGATTTTTGTTGTTGTTATTGTTTTTTTTTTGTTTGTTTGTTTTGTTTTGTTTATTTGTATTTTAATCGCGATTTGGGTGAAAGTTTAGAGAACTAACTGGTTTTCTATTCAATAATCCATATACATTCTGTTTTATGACTTTTAGTGCAATACCCACAGTGTAACATTTCTCCACTTCCTCCCTGCACCCAACACTTCCCTTCATTTTTACTTCCCATCCCTTCCCACCTTCATAGCTCTTTCCCTGAGGAAATGCTGTCCTCTTGATTGCATATGCTTGATTGTTATAATGTGTGAATACCCTACAAATATCACTGCTAACCTTATACTTCTGTCTATCATTTGGCTGCCAGTTGAGTCAGAGGGTTTTAGTTCAATTTCTAGCTTAAAGTGTGTCTAAGGGCTGTAGCTTCACGAGTTGTGCCAGACTTCATCAGATCAGTAAGCCTGATTTTTTTTTTAATGATTTTGAGTTTTGTTCCACATTTTCCATCCCATCACTCTATCCAGGACATCTTACTGTGATCCCTTTCAGAGTGATCAGCAGCGGTAGTGTGGTGTAGTAAGTTACCTGGTATGGCTTTTCTAGCCATAAATCTTTGTAAACTCCATGGTGGAATTTGCTGTGAGCAACTGAGGAGATCCTGATTGTAAAAGTTACCCGCTGGGGTATTTCTGTTAGGAGTGGCACAAAGCAATGTTCTGGGAAGTACGCACTCTGTCAGGTGATTAGAATTCTGATGTTATGATTGGTTAGTTTGGCTACTCTGCCAGGCTCAAAAGGAGGCCTCTAAGAGGCAGAATAGCTCTCTCTGCCTGCTGGCTGAGAAGGACAGGCTGCTGAGAGAAACACGCTCCAGACAGAAATACGCTCTTGGGAAAAATGCACTCCTTAGAGACATATGCTCCTGAGAGACATGGGTTGCTGAGAGGAACCAAGAGACATGCATTGCTGAGAGAGACACCAAGAGACACGCATTGCTGGGAGAGTGGCTGAGAGAGACTATTGGCTGAGAGACGACGGGCTGAGAGAGACTGAGCATTTTTTTCTGAACTTGAATTGTAGCCTGGTGCTTCCCTAATAAACCCCATAATCTGTGGGTTCTGTGTGGCCACTGCAGTGAATTATCGAACCCAGCAGAAAGGTGGTGGGTGCTGTGGGAGGAACGGTTGGTGTCAGGGTTGGTGAAAGGGCTGGAGGGAGGCAGCATGTTTAGCCTTGCAGGAATAGGCCTTGAGCTACTGAGGGTGATTCTATCTTCTTCTTCTGGGGTTAGAGGAGGTCAGGATATGTGGCCTCCTTGCCTCTTTGGCAGGTAGCCAGGCACTATCTAGTTCTGCTCTCAGAGGCCAGGCTTACTCCATTATTCCTTAGGGTTAATTTTTTCCTACGTCTTTGATTTTCTTCGCTCTTCTTTGCTCCATATGGGTAAAGATCAATAGTTAGATGGCCAATCACAAGCTTTTTCTTTCTTTTTTTTTTTTTTTTAAGATTGCTTTCTCACACATTCTCTTGTGTGTTCTTCTACTTTCTTTTTTTAAATTGTGATTTGGGTGAATTCTACAGAGCAAATTAATTTTTCATACAAGTCATACCTGTTTTGTTTCATGACATTGATTACAAGCCCCATAGTGTAACAGCTCTCTTCCCACTTCCTTCCTGTGGTTACCTTTTCCTAGTGTCCTTTCCAATGCATTTCTGCCCTGTGAGCTTTCTCCCTGTGCAAATAGTGCCCTTCTCATCTCCCTGGATGATTGCTTTAAGTATTATATCTACCTGGTAGAAATGTTCACCCTATATACCTGTCTTTTGCTTGGCTGGAGGCCACAGGAGTGAGTTCAATTCCAGACCTGAATGGTGACAAGGGTCCATAGTCTTGGTGTTTCACCAGTCCCTATCAGACTAGTAAGGCTGGTCTTTTTTATGATTTTGAGTTTTATTCAACACGTTTCTATCACTCTATTCAGGATCTCCTATTTTTCTCCCTTCCCCAGTGGTTGACAATGGTAGCTGGGCAACATCTACTTCTTCTGGTTTCAGATTCATGTAGGCGGAGATACGCATGGTCCGCTACTCCCTTGGACTAATCGTTTCCATGTGTCTTTGTATTTCTTCATATTTATTTGCTCCAGGCAAGAAGAGACTAATTGTTGCATCTTAGATGGCTGCTTGCGAACATTTTAGACCCCAGTCACTACTCACCAAATTAGGATGTAGAACAATGATTTGTGTAGTATGTTATGCCAATTGAGCATTGTGTATGGTCCCGAGCCCATCAGCCCAGTGACTCACTCTTTCAGGGAAGTTGGCCATGTCTAAGAAGTTATCATATCTTTGCCCCATTAGCTCTATTATATATGTGGACATTCTTATAGCATACAGAAATACATATGTAGAAATTTTGTCTGTCAAACTTATATATAGTAATGGGTATATTCCTTTTTGCCTAGACATATCTGATTATTTAATCTGCCTATCTATGTATTCACCCCAGAATAATGTTTGCTATTACTGATAATGCAGTATTGTGTATGTAAAAGTGTTAACTTTGTTGTCTGTACCTCTTGTGTACCTCTCTGTGTCCTCCTAACTGCTTTTAAGTTATAAATTGTTCATTCAATTAAAAATGCTGTATCTAAACTTTTCATTATCCTTCCTGTATCAGAAGTTTTCTTTCTGCTCCATATTGATCCTATTGCATTTATCAACAACATTTATCACAGTGGATCACAAAGCACAATAATGGCAATAATTGTCTTTATCTCTCAGGCTAAGGACAGGGTATTTCATTTACCCTCCATCTAATAGTTGTGACAGATGGTTTCTATTCATGCTTCATGTATTGTTAACTCTTTCCCATATTTCTTTGTTGACACTGAAGCTATGGACTTTAATACTGTCATGTGATGTTTTGTTCTGTTTTTAAAGTGTATTTACCTCCTTCAGATGTTTGACTTTTATTTTATTTGCCCTCTTTCTTTCTTTCTTCCTTTCTTTCAAATCTTCCACTGGATAATTGCTTCTGCTCAGTACAATTCAAAGAAATTTTCATTTTACTGTTTTTAATTGAGCAATAAACCAAAAAACCAAACTCACTACCATCCAGTAAGATTTGACTCATAGCGACCCCTCTTTGGGTTTCTGAGGCTATATATCTATGGCAGTAGATTGCCCAATCTTCCTTCAGAGGAGTGGCTGGTGGATTTGAACCTCCAGCCTTCTGGTTAGCAATCAAATGCCTTAGGCACTAAGCCACCAATAATATTCATCCTTATATATTTTTTACAGGTTCTAGATATTATGTCCAGGAGGAAGATGAGGCAACCTACTTCCATAAAGATTTCCAGTCTTGCAGCCCAGTGGGGGACACTGTGAGTCAGAGTTGACTCAATATCAGTGGGTTAATGTTATATTATCAGAAGCTTCATGTAAATCCCTTACATTAAAACTTACAGATAGTAAAAAAAAAAAAAAAATTAGAAATATTATTAATCATTTTTCTTGAAATTGTGAAAAAGTATAATTTAAAATAACTGAAATTATTATTTTATTTTACTGGCAATAATACAGACAAGATATATAATATTTAGTAAAGTATTGCTTTGTTCTCTCAAAATATTTTATAAACACTAAGTTTAATGCAAATTTTATCAAAATATTGCAATTCCAAAAAAAAAAAAAAAAAGAACTCACTTCCTGGATTTCCAAGGCAGTATCCCTATGAAAGTAGATTTCTCAATCTTCCTTCTGAGGAGTGGCTCATGGGTGTTAACTATCAGCATTCTGGTTAGCAGTCAAAAGCCATAGGCACTGTGCCAATATTACAAGCATACAGAATGCACAATTCATAATTGAATTTTCTCAAAGTTTGTATCTGTTTCACAAGCACCTAAATCAAGAAACAGATCCTTTTCTGAAACTCAGTAGGTCTTTCCTGGTGCAACTACTATACAGATTTCTAAATCTCCATTAATTGCTTTCACCAGTTCTTAAACATTTTCTAAATTGAATCCTTCTATTTGACATTTTAAGCACAATGCTATGATCCTGAGAGGAGTAAGGATTTATTAATAATCAACAAATTTCATTCTTACAGTCATTTGATCTATATGTCAGAAGAGATATGTCATATGTGATACTGATATATGTCTTACTGATATATTAATATATGTTATATATGTCTATATGTCATGAGATATTTCTTTGAAACAGTGGTAGTTACACAATGTGAATGTGATGGAAATCATTACTTTGTACTTTTCAGTGCAGTATAACATTTCAGCTTACTTGTGCTCTAGAAAGAAGATTCATGCATTTTATAATCTGAGAAGGCTCTGAAAAAAAGTATCTAGTTAGGCTTATCTTTTTTTTTGAGCTCTGGTGGAATAGTGCCTAAGGCATCTGACTGATAACCAGAGCTGGTGTTCAAACCCACCAGCCACTCCCAGGAAAGAAAATTGGACAATCTACTTCCATAGTGATGTTGTTGTTGTTGTTAAGTGCCGTCGAGTCGTTTCCGACTCATAGCGACCCCATGCACAGCAGAACGAAACACTGCCCGATCCCGCACCAGCCCCACAA
>NW_006922230.1:615705-618194 GCF_000298275.1 Orycteropus afer afer | reverse complement strand
GAAGAGGCCGTCCACTTCTGAAAGAATTGGCCAGGGAAAACCTTATGAATAGCAAAGAAACACTGTTTGGTACATTACCGTGCAACTTTAGGAATAGTCCATAGTGATACTGCCTTGGAAATCCAAGGAGAAGTCACTATGAGTCGGACCCAACTCAACATAAGTGAGTTACTTTTTGAATCATCTTTTTATAAAATCACATTTGACAATATTAGTTTTTATGTGGAGTATTAATTCTATTAACATTTAATGCAATTATGCTTTTCTATTATTGCCTATCATATTACTATTTTAAGTCATTGCCATTGCTAAGGTTGTGTGTAAATTTGGCTAGGCCATGACTCTAAGTGGTTTAGCAGTTATAATGTAGTTATCCCCCATGATGATATATGTCATAATGTAATCTACTATGAGAAATCAATTGAAAGAGAGTTTCCTTTGGAGGGTGGTCTGCTTCTAGTACATAGGAAAAACTCTGGGAAAGGTGTCTGGCTTTCTCCTTGGGATCCTGAATCTGGCTCTGCATCTTCTGGACTTGAACCAGTGGTCTGCAATATTGCTTGCCTTTTTCATGATTTTTGCTTTTGTATCATGTGAATCAACAGCTTGCCATTTTATGTGATTTTGGACTCGTCAGGCTCTGAAGCCAGCAGCCTTCTGTATTGTCTGCTACTCTTGGTTTCTTCAGCCCTTCCAGTTGCACTAGTTAGAAGCCTCCAGCTTGATGTGTGACCCACAGACTTGGGACTTCTCAGCCTCTACAACTGTATGTTTATCTATGTTTTATTGATTGTGCAAAAGCATTTGCATGGATGTATAATAACAAATTATGAGTGAAATTGAGAAGAATGGTCATTCCATAACATTTAATTGTGCTCATGAGGAACCGGTACATAGACCAAGAGGTTGTCATTCAAATAGAGCAAAGGAATACTACATAGGTAAAATCAGGAAGGGTGTGCATCAGCAATGAATCCTTCCACTATATTTATTAGATCTGTATGCTGAGAAAATAATATGAGAAGCTGGACTATATGAAAAAGAATGTGGTATCAGGATTGGAGAAATTGTCATTAACAACCTGCAATATGCAGATGACACAGCCTTGCTTGCTGAAAATGAAGATGACTTGAAACACTTACTGATGAATATCAAAGCCTACAGTCTTACACTTCAACATAAAGAAAATAAAAATCCTCACAACTAGACCAATAAGCAACATCACAATAAATGGAGAGAAAATTGAAGTTGTCAGGGACTACAATTTACTTGTATACATGATCGACACCCATGGAAGCAGCAGTCAAGATATCTAACATCACATTGCACTGCGAAAATCTGTTGCAAAAGACCCCTTTAAAGTGTTGAGAAGCAAAAATATCTCTTTGAAGACTAAAGTGTGCCTAACCCAAACCATGGTATTTTCCATCATCTCATATGCATATGGAAGCTGGGCAATGAATAAGGAAGACCAAAGAAGAGTTGATGCTTTTGAATTATGGCATTGGTAAAGAATATTGAAAATACCATGGACTGCCACAAGGATGAACAGATCTGTCCAGGAAGAAGGGCAGCTAGAATGTTCCTTGGAAGTGAGAATGCATAGCCTTCATCTCATCTACTTTTGTCATGTGGTCAGAAGGAACCATTCCCTAGAGAAGGATATTGTGCCTTGGAAAAATAGAGGGTGTAGTAGTTACTTTTGTGTGTCAACTTGGCTAGGCCTGGTTGAGTGGCTGGGCAGCTGGATGTAGTTATTCTTCATGGTAAGATTGGTAATTAACTCCATGGTGGAATGTATTGGAGCAGCTGAGTAGCTGCTTTAGGGATGTGGGTTGCTTCCTGTATGTAAGAAGCAGCTTTGGGAATGGTCTCTAGCTTATGGAATGCTTGAACCCTGCATGTAGCCATGTCATTGTTCAGTAGCCTGCCATGCTCTGCCAATCTTGGGACCTTCAATAGACTAGAATGAATGGCCTGCCATGTGGTTTGGTAATATCGGGACTGTGCCCTTTTACTTGTCAACTGTGGGCTTGTCAGCCTCAGCATCCAGCAGCTGTCTGAGTGAAGAAAAGTCTATAGCTTCAGTGGGCCAGGAGCAGGAGGCAGAGCTGAAGTCCAAGACTGAGGGGCTTTCATCCAACCCCTAGAACTTGGCACTTTGAATTTGGCCTTCTAACCTCTGGAACTGTAAGAGAATAAACTCCTGATTGTTCAGCCATCCCATTTGTGTTATATTTGTGTCAGAGCAACACAGAGGTAACCAGAACAGAGGGTCAGCAAAAAAAAAAAAGGGAATACCCTCAATAAGATGGATTGGCACTGTGGCTGCAACTATAAGCTCAAATATAGCAAGGATTGTGAGATGAGGACTAGGCAATGTTTCATGCTGTTGTATATAGTATTGTTGTGAGTTGGAGTCAATTCAACCTCAGCTAACATAACAAGAACACAACAGTATGAGTTTTTTCCTTGAGATAAATCTCTCT
>NW_006922230.1:602983-614761 GCF_000298275.1 Orycteropus afer afer | reverse complement strand
TATATATATATTTCCAGGTATTTTTAACAGAGATACTTAGAAATGGGAGAGGTGAGCAGATAGATATAAGCAGTTAATGTTGGAAAAATTATCCATCTCTGAAATACTGGACTATCTACAGAAGTACTCTCATTTTAGTAGCATCAAGTTTAATCATTAAAAAGAATATTAGCATAAAATCCCTAAACTGATTTTGATTTTATGGTTATGAAGTAGGGTCTTAAGGAGCCATGTTGTGCAATGGTTAAGCAGTCAGCTGCTAATCCAAAGGTTGGCAGTTCACCCAGCAGCTCCAAGGAGGAAAAGACCAGGCAATCTTCTTCTATGAAGATTACAGCCTAGGAAACCCTATGTGATAGAGGTACTCTGTCATATGGTGTTATTATGAGTTTAAATCAACTGGGCAGCATCTAACAACAAAAGTAAGGTTCAAAAAGCTACATTTTAAAGAAATACTTCTGGTGATTTTGATGCTGGTGGACCATAGACCTTAGCTGTGGGACACTATCCAGTTATTATTCCTTCCACATTTTTATAATACTTTAAATATGCTAGTTCAATTTCTATTTGCTTCCTAATATTTGAATAGAAAAGAAAATCTGTTGTTAGCTACTCTTTCTTAAAAATAGAAGTTCTCGTTGAACAATTTGGTATGTTCAATTGTTCAGAATATCTTTAAAATTTCTTGGTTTTATGTAGTCCAAAGCTCAGAACTGTTTAATTTTTTTTTTTTTCATTTATGAAGTATTATTATGGTGTTTGTCCCATGAATTGTTTGTCTGGCCTAATAGCCCAGCATGTATCGTATGCTTTGTATGATTATCTCTATCGGACTGTCTAGTGTTTTTTCTCTGCTAAGGTTAGTAAGTTCAGGAAGATTTTTAATTGTCTCCTTTTTCCATCAATAGTATAAATTGAGATTCAGTGACCTTAATGGTGAAATCATACTTAAGAATCTATAATCCATTATATTAAGGGTAAAATATTTTATTGCCATTAAAAAAATTGAGCTTTGTTTTAAAAAAGAGCTGTTGACTATATGCATGATGTATGGGAAGAAGTAGTGTATTCATTTACTTAGGGACTTAGGAAACTGAACAATTTGAAAATATAAGCATTTTTTATTTGAAGAATTAAATATAAAAGCTGAAATTTTTGTTATGCTGGTCAAGACAAGAACACTGAAGAATTCTCAAATGATGAAGTAATTTAAAAAATGGAGTAGGTCAAGAAAGCAGAATATCAGTCTTATCAACAGAAGGAGAAACAAAACCCAAGAAGGAACAAAAGCCAGACAGCTTTCTTCAGCATTGACTAGGGTATCACACGGTCCCAAATTGATTGTGGCGTACGGCAACAGACCATTATTTATTGCTGTATTCTGGAATACTGTGTGGGTCTGCTATAGCTGTTCCAACCTTTCTATGTACTATCTCATTTCAGAACTTGGGATGAAGGAGCAGCCCAACCACTCAGACTCATTTAAGCATTTCTAAGTTGTACTGTATATCTTATCTGCTCATATTCCATTGATCAAAATAGATCTAAAGTCCAAACCCAAACTTAATACAGTTGGGAATAATACTTTGCCTAGAGCAATGACAAGGGGGAGAATATAGTTGTGAACAAATATTACAATTTAAATAAGTTTAGGTTAGGAAATTAGTGTAACGTTTTCTGACAATTATGGAATAAACCCAAATTCACTGACATTGAGTCCATTCTTACTCACAATGACCCTATAGGACAGAGTAGAACTGCCTTACAGGGTTTCTAAGGATGTCAGTCTTTATAGAAACAGACTGCTACATCTTTCTTCCCCAGAGTGGCTGGTGAATTCAAATCATTGAACTTTGGGCTAGCAGTCAGTTGCTTTAACCACTGTGCCACCAGGCCTCTGTAAATCAGGGAATAGATACCTGACAAACTCTTTTCTAGAAAATAAATGTAGCAAATGTTTAATTAATATGATAAACACAAAATAAATACAGAGTTAAATTTACCAGAAAGTAAGATGAAAACCTAGGACTCAAAAATTAAAAGAGGAAGCTCAAAACTATGCAGTATACTAATGCTGATGGGAAGATGACTTTGTGATAGTTTTCAAATTTTGTAATCTAGATATTTGGGCATTAATGACCACAGAAGGTATAAGATAGATAAAACAGTTGTTATTGAGTCTATTTCAACTATGGTTGTCATAATTGAACCACTCTATAGAGTTTTCAATGCTTGATTTATTGGAAATATATCAAAAGGCTTCTGAGGCAGCTATGAGTGGACTCAAACTTCCAACCTTTGGTTAGCAGCTAAGCACGTTAACCATTTAGTTGGACTTGAAGGTGTAGTGCCTAAGGCATTTGACCAGAAGTCTGAAGGTTCAAACCCATCAGACACTTCTCAGAAGGAAGGTCAGGCAATCTACTTCCCTAGTGATACCACCTCGAAAACCGAAGGAGGGGTCGCTATGAGTGTGAACTGACTCCACAGCAGTGGGTTTGGTTTTTGGTTTTTAAACTCAACCAAGATGGAGAGCTGAAGTTCAGACCCCCACACAAAACTAGGATGCTCTAAGTGCTATATACTAAGAGAAAAGGTTGCTATAAAATATTCTAACCACCAGCCAAAAAAGAAAGCCAGGAATTGTTTCCTCTTAGCGTGGGTTTTATGTAAAGGGAGAAAAAAAGTGAAATACAATAAAATAGACCTCTGAGAATTTAAAACATAGGGAAGAAGTAGGAAGGAGTACTGTTACATTGTGGGTATTACAGTGAATGTCACAAACCAAAATGTGTATGAATTGCTGAGTGGAAAATTGATATGCTCTGTAAACTTTCACTCATTCACAATAATAATAAGAAAAGCCCCTGTGAATATTTGTATATGAATAAATAAATATATTAAGCATATATTTCTCTTTCTCTGAAATAGAGTGGCATTCCTGGAGTCATATTATCTGAGAGATTTGCATTTAATTTTATAGGAACCTACAAAAGTCTTTTCAAAATATTGTGTAATTTTGAATTTTTATCATTAACATATGAGAGTTCAAGGCACTCTATGATCACATGATCACATTATCATTTTGAACAATTTTTTAAAATAATTTTAACTGTGATTTGGGTGGAAGTTTACAGAGCAAATTCATTTTCCATACAGCAGCTCACATATACTTTGTCTCATAACACTGACTGCAATTTCCCACAATGCAACAACTCCCCCTCCCACTTCTTCCCCATAGTTACCTCTTCCTTGTGTCCTTCCCTCCCGTGCACTCCTGCCAAGCTGTCACCTTGTGCATACACAGCCCTTCTACTATCCCATGATTGATCTTTCCAAGGAATATATCTACCTAATGTAAATGTTCAGCTCATACGCCTGACTTTTGTTTGGCTGGAAGCCACAGAAGTAAGTGTAATTCCAGACCTGAAGGGAGCTAGGGGCCATATTCTCAATGGTTCCATCAGCCTCCATCAGACAAGCAAATCTGGTACCCCCTTTTTTTTCTTAATGATTTTGAGTTTTGTTCCACATTGTTCTCCCACTCTATCCAGGGTCCTACATTTATCCCTTCCGAATGGTTGACAGTGGTACCTGGGGACCATCTAGTTCTTCTGGTGTCATAGTCGTATAGGCTGAGAATCACATGGTGTGCCAGTGGCTTAGACTAATTGTTTCCTTGTGTCTTTGGTTTTCTTCATTCTTCTTTGCTCTGATTGAGGAGAGACCCATCATTGCATCTAGATGGCTACTTGCAAGCTTTTAACATCCCAGTCTTTACTCATCAAAGTAGGATGTGGAACAATGTTTTTGTGTAGTATGTTATGCCAATTGATGTCCATGACTGTGGTCCCAAATCCACAGATCTTACTATTCACTCCCTCTGGGTAGCTGGCTATGACCAAGAAGTGACTACAACTTCACTCCTTGTTCTCTCTACTATGTACCTGGGAATTCTTACAGAACATAGGAATACACTTGCAGAAACATTATCTTCCAACCTTATACATGGTCATGGGCAAAATTTTCAGTGTTTTTTTAATGTTAGTCATTCTAATTAGTATGTCATGATATATTATTTTTGTTTTAATTTGCATGAACTTGGTGATTAAATATGTAAGAATGTTTTGATGTGTTTTGTCTATCAACAAGTTATTAAATAAACAAATTTTGGTGCATTATATGATGCAATACTATTCAGCATTCAAAATAAATATCTAGAAAAATAAATTATATTAAATGTAAGAAGCCAGACACAAAAGAAAACATATAGTCTGATTGCATAAAATTTTATCAGGGTTTACAGTATCTGATTATGGAATTTGACTGGATTTATATAAAATTTTAAAATACACAAACTAGAGTGTCAAATATCAGGCTAATGATTTTCTGAGTTCTAGAGAGGTGGGGGTTTTGCAGGGAAAGGGTCCTGTGGAAAATTTTGAATAGTAGAAATGATAAGTATCTTGATTTTTGTGGTGCTGACATAGATGTAAAAATTCCATGACTTGTACACTCTAAATTGTTCATTTACGTGTACTTCATTAATTATTAATTAAAACTTATTTTTAAAATTTGAATATGTAAACATGAAGTTTTACACAGCATAAAAGAGACAAATAGACTAGAAGTTGAATTTTTAGAAAATACTCCAATGCAGTCAAAAATACAGGACAGAACACATTAAAGACAGATAAAGATACATAAAGGTAAGAGTGAAGCGGGTCAATATATGCCTATTTACAATTCTAGGAGGAGAAAACAAAGAATGGAGGAGAAATATTATTTGAGAAGATAACTGATTATTTTCAAGAGTTAAAAAAGGAATGTTTTCTTAGAATAAGATGCAAAACAATTTCTCAAAAGAAAATCCCAGATTAAGCAAGTAGTTAAATTTGAGCTTATATTGAATGAATTAATATGATATCCAATCTATACTATCAAAAATGTCTAGGAATAAAATCCTAGATAAAAGTAGCAGGAAACTGAGCAGAAGTGATCATTAGAATAAAGGACTTGGTCCTTTACTGTTCATGGGAGCCCTGGTTGCACAGTGGTTAAGCACTCGGCTGCTAACTGAAAGGTCAGCTGTTTGAAACCACCAGCTGTTCCATTGGAGAAAGATGTGGCAGTCTGCTTCCATAAAACTTACAGCTTTGGAAACCCTTGAAACAACTATACTCTCTCCTCTAGGGTCACTATGAGTCAGAATCAACTCCATGGCAATGGATTTTTTTTTGAGTGGGGGTGGGGAGCTTTACTGTTCATGACAGATAAATGGATGATTGACTTTAGTCCTTTGTTACATTAAACATTTAACTTATAGGGATAACGCAACACAAACACAACCATTACCATGGAGTCATATCAGACTCATAGCAATCCCTCCTTGGGATTCTGATGCGGTATCACTACGGAAGTAGATTGCCCAACCTTCCTTCTGGGGAGTGGCTGGTGGGTCTACATCAACAGCCTTCTGTTTAGCAGCCAAGTGCCTTAGGCACTATACCACCAGAGCTCCCACTTACAGGGGTAAACAATATGTAGTAGAAATAATGTATATTTTGCAACTTAGTATAAGAAAAAATATATATTATGATAGATGTACATTAAAGCCAAAATAAAGTAAGAGAAAAGGAAAGAAAAAGATAGGCAAGTCAAGATAACATAAATTGCAAAATAAGATGCTGTAAGTAATTGCAAATGGGTGGCATAGTGGGTAAGACATTTGGCTGCTAACCAGAAAGTCAGCAGTTCAAACCCATGAGCTGCTCCATAAGAGGAAGATGAGGCAATCTAATTCCATAAAGATTTATAGCCTTGGAAACCAAGTGTAGGTTACTATGAATTGAAATTTACTCAATGATAGAGTTTTTTTTTTTTTTTCTTTTAATGTTGTTGTTGTTGTTATGTGCCGTCGAGTCAAACCCAACTCATAGCGACCCCTCCTTGGGTTTCCAAGGCAGTATCACTACGGAAGTACTAAATTTATATTAAATAATTTTCCATATCCATATAAAACGTAAGCTGAAAAAACAACAAATGGATGTTGAAAATCCATTATTTGGGAAGATATTATCAGACTTCACACTAATTGATCAAATGAACAAAAATCAATGTGCATATAAAATTTTGGACAAATAATTACAAAATTAAATTTAACTATTGGAGAATGCACATATTAGTCTACATAATAAAAATGTGACTAAAACCAAGCTATATGGATTCAATCACTTTATACAATTGAAACAATATTGACAATATTTTCTGACTATAATGAAATTTAGGAGCTCTGGTAGCATAGTGCCTAAGGCACTTGACTGCTAACCAGAAGGCTGGCGGTTCAAACCCACCAGCCACTCCTCAGAAGGAAGGTTGGGCAATCCTACTTCCGTAGTGATAACTGCCTAGGAAACCCAAGGAGGGGTCACTATGAGTCAGGGCCGACTCGACGGCAAAACAACAACAACAAATAATGAAATTTAGTTATAAACCAATTTAGAAAATATCAGGTTTTAAAACAGGGTATAATTTTGACATTTCTTCTATTCTCCCTAGAAATCATGCCTCACAAAAAATACTGAAAAAAAATTTCCCAAATTCCTCCTTTAAGCTAAATATAGTTCATTTAAAGCAAAAATTAGGTGTAAGACTAGCCAAACCACAGGTAACCTGCACTGAATGAAATGGTAGCAAATACAATGAGTACAGATCTCAGAGAAAACTGTAGAAATTAGCTTTTTACAGGTAAGACCCATACAGTGAGATACGAATTCCCAAATATATGTGTGCATTAGTGAGAATGAGGAGTAAAATCTTTGTAGCAGCAGCTTCTGTGGAACCAGTTAATTCCAAAACTAACAAATAACAAACAAACAAACAAACAACAGAATTGGCTATGTTCTTGTGACTTACTCATCTGGGGATCCTGTTTGAAATTCAGAATCTCGGGCTCTGTACCAGACTTACTGAATCAGACTCCACATTGCAGCAAAACCATCATGTGATGTACTTTTACAAGAAATTTGACTGTGCCATCAGGGCTCCTTTTGAGAAGCAGTAGGGAGGGCCAAATGAGAATATTCAGACCCAAGACAAATATTCAAAGAGAAAGACAGGAAGAGAAAGAGAAAATTTTCAGTGTGTAAAAATATTTAACTCTATCTCAGTTTTCTAGTGAAAAATAAAATACAAACTCTCTCAGAAACAAAACTGAAGAACAAAATGAAAAGTTTAGCCAGTTTAAAATCTGTTTTACCCCCATTCAAGTAGACTTGAATATGATCTGAATTAACCTTTCCTGCTTCAATGATAACTAGTATCAAATAAAATAAATAAATCTACATAAAGATAATAGGTTAAAGTCCAAAATTAATGAGAAAAACAAGCAGCAGATAAAGAACACTTAGAATAAATGGGTAAAAATAGAGACATAAAAATGCACCATGAATAAAATAAACATTGGAATATTCACCTCCATGTGAAAAAGAGCTTTATAAGAACACAGAGAAGATCAGCTTGGATTAAGAGAAAAATGCAAGTTGATGAGATTTAAGATAGAAATCAGAAAACAAATGGAATTAAAGGTTAAATTATTACAGATATAGGTCAGAAAAGGGATGAGAAAAGGTCATGGTGTTGAACACTGAAGATGAAATATTGTTGTTCTTAGGGGCCAGCAAGTCAGCTCTGACTCATAGTGACCCTATGTACAACAGAATTAAACACTGGGCAGTTCTGTGCCAGCCTCACAATACTTGCTATGTCTGAGCCCATCATTGCAGCCACTGCATCAATCCATGTTGTTGAGGACCTTTCCCTTTCTTGCTAACCCTCTATTTTACCAAGCATGATATCCTTCTTCAAGGAATGGTCCCTTCTCACAGTATGACCAAAGTAGATGAGACGAAGTCTGGCCATTCTCACTTCCAAGGAGCCTTCCAGCTGCATTTCCTCCAGGACAGATTTATTAGTTCTTCTGCCAGTCCATGGCACTTTGAGTATTCTTCACCAACACCACAATTCAAAAGCATCAACTTTTCTTCAGTCTTCCTTATTCATTGTCCAGCTCTCAAATGCATAAGAGGTGATTGAAAATATCATGGCCTGGATCAGGTGCACCTTAGTCTTCAAAGAGACACCTTTGCTCTTCAGCACTTTAAAGAGGTCTTTTGCAGCAGATATGCCCAGTGCAATATGTTGTCTGATTTCTTGACTGCTGCTTCCTTCGGTGTTGATTGTGGAACCAAGTAATATGAAACTTTTGACAACTTCAATCTTTTCTCCATTTATCGTGATGCTACTGAAGATGAAATGAGAAGAAAAAAAAAAAAAAAAAAACGTGAATTGAAAGTAAAAGGAATGGAAGAAAAACAAAAGAGATCAACAGTGTATTTAGAACACATGAAGAAGAAAATAAAAACAATAGAACAAGTCAAATAATACTTTTGTGACTACAGATACGTGTAAGTGCCAGTTAAATTTTCCACTTCCGGGCTTTATTGGTTTGCTTTTGTGACACATACAATATGCTGTGGGGTTGGGGCAGGGACTTGCATAACTGGAAAAACACAAAACAAAACAAAACAAACAAACAAACAAAAAACGGAAGAGATTGTATTAGCACCATATTGTTGTGGTGAGAGTTATGCATTCTGGATATGAGATTCTGTGATGCATTTCATCTCTTTGCACATCTGTACAGTTAGCTAAGAATTTTACATATATGTACTACTTCCTTTGTGCTTTTGAAAAGGTGTGATTTTCACCATTAGGTAATATTCTAGTGATGGCTTTGGGCCTAAGGCAGTCGCCTGCCAAGCACAAGGCTGGCAGTTCAAATCTACCAGCCACTCTCCACTCTGTAGACCTGGCTGACCTGGCTACCTCTTTCAAGACTTGGCCCTCCTTGGGAACTAAAGGAGGGCTCACTAGGAACTGATGTAATCAGTTGTGAGACGTGGTTTTTAGGAGGTCTGGTAATGTAGTGCCTAAGGCACTTGACTGCTAACCAGAAGGCTGGTAGTTCAAACCCACCAGCCACTCCTCAGAAGGAAGATGGGGCAATCTACTTCCATAGTGATACTGACTTGGAAACCCAAGGAAGGGTTGCTATGAGTTGGGTCCTACTCGAGAGCACATAACAACAACAACACAAGGTATTTGCACGCAAAATACAGTGGAAGTACACATGTCCTTGATGTACTTCGTGAACAGAGGTAGAAATAAGTACCACTTTCATTTTTCCTCATTTGGACTTCTGAACTATTGTGTGCAGCCAGGGCTGGGTACCTTTTGTATTACCCCATGTTTTAAAATGCTCCATTAATTAAATAAAAAGAAAGAAAGAAAATAAAAGGCAACACAGAATGATTTATTCCCTGTCTCATTCTATCTCCTACCTCGAGGATGAGAATGGCCAGACTTCACATCGTGTACTTTGGACATGTTGCCAAAATGGACCAATTTCTGGAGAAGGATCTCATGGTTAGTAGATAAAGAGGCAGTGGAAAAAGGGAAGGCCCTCAACGAGATGGATTGACACAGCGGCTACAATGATGGGCTCAAGCATAGCCAGGATTGTGAGGGTGGTGCAGGACCAGGTAGTGTTTTGTTCTGTTGTATATAGGGGTCATTATGAATCAGAACCAATTTGATGATATGTAACAACAACAAATTATTAAAAGCAACAATATGTAATGTTTATTGATAATATCATATGTAGTGAAATATAAAGAAATACATGGTAGTGGAAATGTCAATTAAAGTTAATGATTATTGTTAGAGCTAGGGTTTTGAGGAAGGAGATAAGAAGATGTGTTCAGGCATGTTTAATTTTAAATCAGAAAGATGAATACTCATATTCTTTAGAACTCTATATATCCCTGAATTATTTCAAAAAATTAAAACTATGATAATTAAAAGTTAATAAGTAATGGGTGATTACTTCTACCCCTAAGCACTTAGAGATATTCAAAACAAAACAAAACAAAAACCAGAATACTCTTATGTAAATTATTATGCACAAATTTTATGGGCTATTAAGGCTGAATAACAAAGTCATCCAGTAACTGGGTCAAATTTTACAGGTTATTGTGTTTCTGGGAGGTGGATCTTCATTCACTGTGTAAACATTCATGCCATATTCATATTCTCCACTCCAACTAAATGATGCTGGTGAGTGAACATTTCCTGTGCTTTACTTGGCATTTTTCAAAATAAGAATACCAAACTTTCAATTTAGTAGAAAATTCCTTCTCTATGAACACAATAATCACACCATATTCTACTCCACTTTTTCCCAACTACTCTCAAAAACACAAGATGAATTTGACATCTTTACTTGATGCTCCTATTGCATTTTCCCTGTGAAAGTTTTTATCAGGTAGTCTAATGATCAATAGTTTATGTCTCTGTCTTCCAAAATGTGCTGTACTCTTGTCATGTGCAACAACAAGGTTTTCATCTTTATCTTCTTATCAAAAGTGTTTAGTACCTATCATTTGTAAAGTAATCAATACACATTTGTGATTATATGTATGAATGACTGAAAGTGCCATCTCATTTGACATGAATAATAGATTCTATTCTAAATATTCACTTTTTCCAGTTAGATAAAAATTCTTGATACATATGTAATGACATTGATCTATCACATTTCTCTGTATAAAATTTGGCTTCATTTTACTTTTACTTCTTGAAATATTTGGAAAGATAGGTGTCAAGATTTTAGCCATAAGGAGTATTATATTTTAAATTTTAGATCAGTTTCTTAGAACTCAGAAGTCAACATCTCAGAGAAGGAGTGCTATACATGATCTTATGGTCCCTGGCTATCTGCAAAAGTCACTTGTATGCATAGACAGGTGAAAAGATCAGGTGTGGGTAGGCTAACAAGAATACACTGAGGACCATAGATAGATTGGCAGATGATATTCTTACATGTGTATCTGTGTTACAAAAAATTTAAATATATACTATAGAAGTAACAGGGGACAAGTTTGGAGTAGCTTTTCAGTGACAACCAAGCACTTTGAGGGAATGAGTAACCAGGTCGGCTGGCTCAAGACATGGTCTTGGGGGACATCAAAATCAACTGGCACAACATAGTAAATAAAAATCTTTTTCTACATCCTTCTTTGCTGAGTAGGGACTGGGGTCTTAAAAGGTTTTGAGTGGCCATCTAAGATGCAACTATTGGTCCCTCCTTGTCTGGCACAAAGAAGAGTGAAGAAAATCAAAGTCATATGGAAAAAATAAGTCCAAGGATCTGTTGGACCATGGGAACCTCAGCCTTCATGACCCTGAAACCAGAAGAACTAGATGTTGCCTGGCTACCAATGCCAACCACTTGGAAAGGGATCAAAATTTGACCTAGTGGATAGAGCGGGAGAAAAAATGTAGAACAAAATTCAAAAACACAAAAATGACCAGAATTGCTGGTCAGATAGACACTGGCAGTACCCTTTAGACTATGGCCTCGGGTTATCTTTCAGGCCTGGAACTGGACTCACTTCCATTGAATAGCTTTCTGCCAAACAGTAGAAAGACCTACAAGGTGAAAACCTACCCCAGAGAGATTCACCCTTTAGATCAATCAACCTTGAGAGATCAGAAGGGCAGCATTTGCATAGAGGGAATGCTGTACAGACAGGAATGTACAGATAAGAAGGACACAGGGAAGGGGTACTCATAGGGAGGGGATGGGAGGAAAGTTTTATTGTTGGGATTGTAATCAATGCCATGAAACCAAATGTGCATTATTTAATATTGGGAGTA
>NW_006922230.1:598598-602833 GCF_000298275.1 Orycteropus afer afer | reverse complement strand
TATATATATATATATATATATATATATATACAGGTAAGAGGGAGAGCACCCAGGCAGGAAGCTAAGGGAGACAAACTTGTTTGTCAGTTTGTCATACTATGGTGGCACGTGTGTTGCTGTGGGGCTGGAAGCTCTGTAATTGATATTTCAAATGCTAGCAGGGTTGTGCATGGTGGATGGGTTTCAGCAGAGCTTGCAGACTGAGACAGACTCAGAAGAAGGAACAGGCTATCCACTTCTGAAAGAATTGGCCAGTGAAGACCTTATATCAGTGAAACACTGTCTGATATATTGCTGGACAACTTTATGAATAACCGTTAAAAATTATCCATTACAGTACCAGAAGATGAGCCCCTCAGGTTGGAAGACACTCAAGATAGGACAAACAAAGAGCGGCCTCATCAGAGTAGAGCCATCCTTAACGACATAGTTAGAGCAGAGCTTTGGGACATCCATTTGCTGATGTGCCACAACTCAAAACGAGAATAAACAGCTTCAAACATCCATTAATAATCAAAACATGGAATGTATGAAGTATGAATCTGGGAAAATTGGAAGTTCTCAGAAATGAAATGGAACACATAAGGATTGATATTCTAGGCATTAGTGAACTGAAATGGACTGGTTTTGGACATTTTGAATCAGACACCACTATGGAAGGAATGACAATTTGAAGAGGAATGGCATGGCATTCATCATCACAAAGAATGTTTCAAAATCTATCCTGAAGTACAATTGTGTCAGTGATAAGATAATATCCATAAGGAAGATCAGTTAATAATACTATTATTCAAATTTATGCAACAACCACCAAAACCACAGATGAGGAAATTGAAGATTTTTATGAACTTCTGCAGTCTGAAATTGACTGAATATGCAATCAAGATGTGCTGATTATCACTGGGGATTGGAATGCAAAAGTTGGAAACAAAAAAGAGTCACTGGTAGTTGGAAAATCTGGCCTTGGTGATAGAAATGATGCTGGAGATCTCATGATAGAATTTTGCAAGACCAATGACATATTGATTGCAAATACAGTTTATCAGCAATACAAATGTTGGTTATACAGGTGGAATTCATCAGAGGGAGTACACCGGAATCAGACTGACTACACGTATGACAAGAGGTGATGGAAAAGTTCAATATCTTCAGCCAAAACAAGGACTTCCAGCAAGATGGAGAAATAAGCAGACAAGTGACACAGACCCTCTTCAACAAAGAAAAGAAAAACCAGTTGACTGAGATACAGAAGACAGTCCTGGAGCCCTGAGCTTTGAAAGGAACTCCACAGAAGTGGATTAGGCACAAATGAGTGGAAAACCTGATTAAAAATAGTGAGTACAGAGATGGTCAGAGCTGTGGACAGTCAGCTACCCTGAGAGGACCATCAGCCTAAATATTTCCAAGAGGTGTTAAGACCTCAGAATTGACCTAAAGATCAGCCCTGGTCACCAAGGGCTGCAGGGATGACTACAGAGTGACCTATGACTAGGAAGGGAAACAGCAAGGAGAGAGAAAACCTAAACTGTTGACCTTCTGCTGTCTGGAGGATGCAGCCATTTTTATTGTTTAGATGTGGCAGCCATTTTGGATATTTGAAGTGATTGAAGGTAGAACCACTTTGAATGTTTACAAGTTGTGGCCATTTTGGATATTTAAAGTGACTGAGGGCATTTTGAACGTTTACAAGTGGCAACCATTTTGGATTTTAAAGTGACAGCATTCTCATTTGGAATCCAGGGACCTAAGAATAGGATCTGTTTGCCAAGGTCAACAAGGACATACGAGAGACAGACAACAGGAAAGGAGACAGGTGTTGAATTTATAAGTGCTGTCAACCAGTGAATAGAGGAACGCAGCATAGTACCCTGCTTGTGTAGATAACATACAAACAAAACAAAGAAAATGAAAATCATGAGCAAGTAACTCCAGCATATAATCACCAAATAAATATAAACACAAAAACTTCACAATGTCTCAGAGACAACAAAGGATCCCAGTGCACACAAAGAAGTAAGATAAAGTGCGAGAAACAAGGGGTCAGGATACAGACCCAAAGCACATCCCTGAGGAAAACACAGCACTGGAACTCCCTGGCAAGGAATTTAAAAGAATTATATTTAGGTATCTATAATGAATTGAGAGATAAATCGAGGAAAACACTGACAAAATTGAGGAAAACACAGAGAAAACTCTACAACCATTTCAAAAGACAATACAAGAACAAAATGAAAAAAATAAATGAAAAATTAGAAATGATACAAAATCTACACTTAGAAAGGCAAAAGATTAATACTAAATTTTCAGAAATAGATAAGACATTGAAAGAGCAAATGAGTACAATTGAATAAATGGAAGACAGAATTAGTGAGATTGAAGGTAAAACCTGAATACTTCTTTGGAAAGGGATCAATCAGAAAAAAGATCAAAACAAAATGAAGAAAGCCTAAGGCTCATGTGGGATACCATCAAAAGGAGTGACCTGCATGTACTTGGAATTCCAGAACAGGAAGAGACAAATAAAACCACTGAGAAAATTGTTGAAGATTTGTTGGAAGAGAATTTTCCTGGTATGATGAAAGATGAGAATATATCCATTCAGGAAGTCCAAAGAACCCCAAACAGTATAGACCCCAAAAGAAAATCACCAACACATATCATCATCAAACCCTCAAAATCAAAGACAAAGAAAGAATCCTGAAAGCAACATGGGAAAAACAAAAAGTTACCTACAAGGGACAACCAATAAGACTAAGCTTGAGTTCGTGGCAGAAACAATGCAGGCAAGAAGACAATGGGATGGTATATATAAAACCCTGAAAGAGAAAAATTTCCAACCAAGAATTATGTACCCAGCAAAATTGTCCCTCAAATATGATGGTGAAATTAGGACATGTCCAGATAAGGAGAAATTAAACAAATTTGTTAAAACCAGAGCAACCTTATAAGAGATGCTAAAGGGAGCCTTTTGGATAGAGAAGCAAGGACAGGAAAAAAACTGACCATTAGCATATATGATGATGTAACCCAGAAAGCAACCAAGCTATGGAAGTATCCAAAGTAAATAACCCTACAAGATTGTGAAAAGGGAACCAGAGTCATCAATTGACAAATGAGGACAACTACAAACCAAAAAGTGGGAGAAAACTGTGTCGTTTTAGAACTTCTTAATGGTAAGGGAGTCAAGACAACTACAAGATAGGACAGACTGTTCTAAACTTGGGAAGAAAACTATAAATCACAGGGTAACCTCAAAGAAAAATGATAAACCTTTACATCAAAAGGAAAAGGAGGACCAGCACAAAATATTTAACAAATGCTAAAACAATAGCAATGAAGGAATGATTCATAAACAAAATGAGCTCGCCACAGAAAATTATATGGAACAAAGAAACTGACACCACAAAAAAGCACATAACAAAAATAAGAGCAACAAATTCATATTTGCTGATAATTACATATCTGGCAAGGAACTTATCTCTAAGATTATAGATAACTCCAATGCCTTAACACCAAAGAGATTAACAATCCAATTGAAAAAATGGGCAGAAAACATGAATAGGCACTTCACCAAGGAGGATATTTATGTGGCTCACTATACATGAAGAGACACAATCATTGGCCATCAGAGAGATGCAAATCAAAACAACAATGAGATAATGTCCCACCTCAGCACTGATGGCAATGTTCAATGAGACAGAAAGTAACAAATGCTGGCAGGCATGTGGAGAGATTGGGACACTCATACACTGGTGATGGGACTGTGAAGTGATGCAAACACTGTGGAAAGCAATATAGCGCTTCCTTAGAAAGCTGGAATTGGAGATACCATTTGATCCAGCAATCCCATTACTAGGTATATATCCTAGAGAGGTAAGAGCCAGGGCAGGAACAGATATATGCACACTCATGTTTTCTGCAGCTTTATTTACAATAGCAAAAAGATGGAAACCACCTACATGCCCATCAGCAGAGGAGTGTATGACCAAACAATGGTACACACATACAATGGAATGCTATGCAGCAAAAAAAGAATAATGTAGAGTCTGCAAAACACTGAATAATATGGATGAATTTGGAGGACATTATCCTGAGTGAAATAAGTCAAGCACAGAAGGACAAACATAGTATTAATATGTTGTTGTGGAGGGTCAAGGAAAGGTTTATATATGGAAGGAAACTTTCTTTGTTGGATGCCAGGGGTGGGGGAGAGGGGAGGGAACACTGCCCCCCCC
>NW_006922230.1:593103-597983 GCF_000298275.1 Orycteropus afer afer | reverse complement strand
AAAGAATTGGTCAATGTTCATCCATTCCAGGAGGTGGCATATGATCAAAAATCAATGGTATTGAAGGAAGAATTCGAAACTGCACTGAGTAAATTGGAAAAAAAAAAAAAAGGCTCCAGCAATTGATGGAATAGCTATTGACTATTGAGATGTTTCAACAAATGGATGCTAAGCTGGAGGCACTTACTCAGCTATGCCAGGAAATTTGGAAGACAGCTACCTGGCCAACTGACTGAAATAGACCCATATTTGTACCCATTCCAAGGAAAGGTGATCCCACAGAATATGGAAATTATCGAACAATAGCATTAATATCACACACAAGTAAAATCTTACTGAAGATAACTCAAAAATGGTTGCATCACTATGTTGACAGAGAAGTTCCAGAAATGCAAGCTGGATTCAGAAGAGGATGTGGAACAAGGGATATCATTGCAGATGTCAGATGGATCTTGGCTCAAAGCAAAGAATCACAGAAAGATGTTTACTTGTTTTTTTATTGACCATGCAAAGCGTTTGATAGTGCGTAGATCATAACAAATTGTAGATAACATTAAGAAGAATGAGAATTCCAGAACACTTAACTGTACTCATGAGGAACCTGTACATAGACAAGGAGGCTGTTGTTCAAACAGAAAAAGAGGAGACTGCCTGGTTTAAAATCCAAAAGGGAATGTGTCAAGATTGTATCCTTTTACCATACTTATTCAATCTCTACATTGATCAATAATCTGAGAAGATGGACTATATGAAGAAGAATGTAACATCAGGATTGGAGGAAGACTTATTAACCATTTGAAATAAGGTGATGACACAACTTCACTTACTGAGAGTGAAGATGACTTGAAAGAATTACTGATGAAGACTGAAGAATACAGTGTGCAGTATGGATTACACCTCAATACAAATAAAATTTAAAAAAAACTCACAATTGGTTTAATAAACAGAATCATGATAAATAGAGAAAAGATTGAAGTTATCAAAGACTTCATATTACTTGGTTCTGCAATCAACACAAATGGAAGTAGCAGTCAAAATATCAGACAACGTATAGCACTGGGCAAATCGGCTACAAAAGACCTTTTTCAAGCGATGAAGGGCAGAGATGTCCCCTTGACTTGAGGACTAAGGTGGGCCTGACACCAGCTATGATATTTTCAACACCCTCATATGCATGGGAGAGATGGACAATGAATAAGGAAGACTTAAGAAGAGTCATCACTTTTGAGTTGTGGTGGTGGTGAAGAATGCTGAAAATACCATGGATGGCTAAAAGAACAAATCTGTCCTGGAAAAAGTGCAGCCAGAATGCTCTTTGGAAGTGAGGCTCTTTGCCTCACCTACCTTGGTCATGTTGTAAGAAGAGAACATTCCCTGGAGAAGGATTTCATGCTTGCTAAAGTAGGGAGAGCTCTGGTAGCATAGTGGCTAAGACACTTGCCTGCTAACCAGACTGCTGGCGGTTCAAACCCACCAGCCACTCCTCGGAAGGAAGTTTGGGCAATCCTACTTTCGTAGTGATACTGCCTCGGAAACCCAAGGAGGGGTCGCTATGAGTCGGGGCCGACTCGACAGCACACAACAACAACAACAACAACAAAGTGGAAGTACAACAAAAGAGGAGAAGGCCCTCAACAAGATGGATTGATGCAGCAGCTACACAGATGGGCTCAGGTATAGCAGGGATCATGGGTCCGTCACAGGACCAGGCAGTGTTTTGTTCTGCTGTACATAGGCTCGCTATGAGTCGAAGATGACACAACAGCACCTAACAACAACAATATATCAAGCTCTGCCATTGAGTTGAACCCTACTCATAGTGACTCCTCTTTGGATTTCTGAGGCCGTATCTCTATGGAAGCAGATTACCCAATCTTCCTTTCGAGAAGTGGCTGGTGTGTTTGAACTGCCAGCCTTCTGCTTAACAGTCAAATGTCTTAGGCACTAAGCCAGTAGAGCTTCCATATAGATAGATAGACAGACAGACAGACAGACAGATAGATAGATAATATATATACAGGAAACCCAAGGAGGGGACGCTATGAGTCGAATTTGACTGGAAGGCAATGAGTTCTTTTCTTTTGTTTACTTTTATATCTGTAACAATATATATTATATAAAAGCAGGACATTAAAATAAAAAAAAAAAAATCATGCTTTGAAAAACTAGGAGTATATTTCCTTCATTGAAACATTGTATGTGAGGTTGGATCCTCACCTAATAAATTCTGGACTCATGAACTCCTCTAAACTGAAGACAATTGTGATAACATCATTAACTTAAACTACAGGTGTCAGCAGTGAACAGACAGACCAGCAAAAAGGGGAAGCATGTGGACTAAAATTTTGGATTTTGTGATGATGGTAAATGATTCTAAGCATAAAGCTAGAAATGAGACTTCATGTAAAAATTGACTGGGCATGAGGATTTCAGAGATTGAGGTGAAATTTGTTGGCTATGGCATCTTACCTTTGTAAAACTAGAAATAGACTGACTCCACTCTATCTTCTCAATTAGTCTTTTCTTTTTATTCCTAAACTCTCTAAAACAGTGTAGTTTAATTTTTTTCTTACTTTACCTTATCTGCTTCAACTTCTCTACTTGCATTAGGTACATAGTTATTTACAAGGTTTGTTTGTTTCTTTGATTTTCTTTACTACTACATGCAAGAAAGGCAAAAAAAATATCTCACAAAGATTTCTCATGTGACTTCTGTATTTTTTCCACATAGAAGAATTTAAAAAAAAATAACTTCAATAAGAAGAAGTAATAAGATGTTTTCTCATCTGCAGAATTTAAAGAAAGAATTGTTAAATTACCATGTTAATTATTATTTGAATTAGTATATATTTAAATTAGGAGCTCTGGTAGCATAATGCCTAAGGCATTTGACTGCTAACCAGAAGGCTGGTGGTTCAAACCCACCAGCTACTCCTCGGAAGGAAAGTTTGGCAATTTACTTCTATAGTGATACGACCTCAGAAATCCAAGGAGGGATCGCTATGAGCCAGGCTGGACTCAACAGCACATAACAACAACAACAACATATTTAAATTACTTTATCAGTAAGGGTCCTTAAAGAAAACAAGTGCCACACTCAAACTGGGTAATATGGAAAAGGTTTAAAGAAGGGAATATTTGGGCAACATTCAGGAAAAGTAGAAGAGAGTTTAGTGCTTTGGTTAACAAAACTGTTACTATCTTTAGGCCTGAATAGGACTCAAGAGGAACCATGAGGTAATGGCTGTGCTGTGTGGAGCCTGACAAGAACAGTGACCTTCAGTGAAGTGATAAAACTCATAGGCTTTAATTGGATAGGAAGTCAGTCAGAGAAACAAAGCTACAAATTTCACTCTCCTCCTGCCTTCTGATCTCTGGCCTTACCAAAACCCAACCCACTGCCATCCAGTTGATTCTTACTCCTAGCAACCCTGTAGGACAGAGTATATCTGCCCCATAGGGTTTCCAAGGCTGAAACTCTTACTGGAAGCTAACTATCTTGTTATCCTGTGAAGCAACTGGAGGGTTTGCTTCCTCACAGAGCTAGTGGCCTCGTTAGCCAAACCCAATCAGAGAAAGTGAGGAAGTCTGATGATTCAGTCATAGAGAAACCAGTTTAGCAGGACACACAGCATGGAGAAGAGTGGTGGGAGCCCCTGGGGAGTGCAAACAGAGATATCCAGCCAGTCATTCTATTTTTTCAGTCTAAAAAATAGATAGCATACATGACTTTCCAAAAATAATTCTTTTTGTGGAGGTTTCATTGTTTTTAGTTTTGATTTTGATATGGTTTCAGACTTATAGAAAATTTGCACAATTTTTGCAACGAATTCCCAAATACCTTTTACTCTTCACCCACATTTTTCAAATGTTAACATTTTACTGTATTTGTTTTATTCTTGCTTCTCATTTCCTCTCTCTATCTATATTTTTCCCCTAAACATTTTACGATGAAACTGCATATATGTTATCCCTTCCTCCAAATTACATCAGATGTATTTTCAACAAGGACATTTTATTACATTGCCATTGTGAAATGATCAAAATCAGGAAATTAACATTTAAGCAATGCTATATATAATCCATTATAATATAATAATCTCATTCAGATTTTTCCAGTTGGCCCAAGAAGACCATTTATTGAAAAGGAGAATCCAGGATGTGTTGCACTTCATACACCATGTTTCTGTGATCTCATGTCATAGAATTTTATATTTGAAGAATTATTGCTGTTAGTTGTCATTGAGCCAATTCTGACTTAAAATGACCTCCTGTATTTTAGAGTAGAACCTCTCCATGAGATTTTCTTGGCTGTAATCTTTACAGATCATTTTTTAAATAGTACTACTTGGCAGATACAGGCCAGTTATTTATTTATTTTTTTTCAAATTCCTTACAGTTCTTTTTGGTTTGCTATTTCCTTCTGCCTATATTTGCTATACATATACTTAAATTCACTACACTTAAGTTGCTTACAAATTCTGTCTTTGGCAAAAAATACAACAAAAATAATCTTTTGTTCCATCTTAGCCATCATATTCAAATGCAGATGATATCGCTACGCTCCCTTTTTGCGAACATTAACTTTTATCACTTCGTTGTTGTTGATATTGTTGTTAGTTGTCATTGAGTTGGTTTAAAACCTGTTTTCCAACCCCAGAAATATATATTGTTTGTTGTGTTTGCTGCTATATAGAATGTATTCAACTGGCTTCTTCATTTAGGAGATTTCACAAACTGGAGAGATGTTACATTCCATGGACTCTATGAATGATCTTTCAGTTGTTTCAATTTTCATTTATCTTCTGTATTTGAAACCTCCTCTGCTTTTTTTTTGGGGGGGGGCGGGAGTTCCAAACCAGGGAAAAAAAAAAAAAAAA
>NW_006922230.1:590677-592493 GCF_000298275.1 Orycteropus afer afer | reverse complement strand
ACCAGAAGGCTGGTGGTTCAAACCCACCAGCCACTCCTCGGAAGGAAGGTTGGGCAATCCTAGTTCCGTAGTGATACTGCCTCGGAAACCCAAGGAGGGGTTGCTGTGAGTCGGGGCCAACTCGATGGCAAATAACAACAACAACAACATTACCTTTGTATGAAAAATATTTTTCTCTTGTGAATCCACTATTCAGCCTTCAAGGGCCACCCCAAATTTTAATTGCTCTTTAGTCAGAATCAAGCCCTTCCTTTTCTAAATTTATAAAATTACCATGTATATGTAAATATATATTATAATTAATACACATATAGCTTTACACTTAATTTATGAAAATAAGTGCAAAATGAATATATTTTCTTATATATTTTTACTGATTTTTAAATATCTTTATATTTTTCTATATTGTCCAAGCTTGGTTTAATGTGCATATATTTTTGTAATGACAAAACTATTTTGTGTATCTAAATATTGATAACCCAGTTACATTACTACATTTATTAAGTACTTCTAAAACTATTCTAGTGTGAGAAAGGGGATTAAAAGGCCCAGGACAGGGACAGAGGAGCAGTCAGCCACAGGGATCCAGGTGAGGAGAGGGAACCCAGGTATGCCCAAAGCAGCAGGGAGGGAGAGCAGGAGAAAAGGGATTAAAAGGCCCAGGAACAGGGACAGAGGAGGAGTCAGCCACAGGGACCCAGGTAAGGGTGGTAAGAGAGGTTTCCAACAGGGAGACAAATTGTCTGTTGGTTTGTCCTACCATGGTGATGTGTTCATGTGAGTTTTGAGGCTGAGTCACTGGTGTTTCAAACCCAGCGGGATGCACATGGTGCACAGGTATCAGCCAGGCTTACAGACTGAGACAGACTAGGAAGAAGGAAGAGGCCATCCACTTCTCAAAGAATTGGCCAGGAAAAAACTTATGAATAACAAAGAAACAATGTCTGATACACTACTGCACAACTATATGAATAGACTGGTTAGTGTAGAAAGTTCTCAAAATAGAACTGGGAAAGGGCTGAATCATCAGAGTAAATCCATTCTTACTCATATGGATAAGGTAAAGCTTTTGAGACCTTCATTTGCTGATGTGGCACCACTCAAATTGAAGAGAAACAGCTGCAGATATCAATTAATCAACGGAACATGGAATGTACAAAGTATGAATCTAGGAAAATTAGAAGTTGTCAAAAATGAAATGGAACACATAAAGATTGATATCCTCGGCATTAGTGACCTGAAATGGACTAGTTTTGGCCATTTTGAATCAGAACACCATGTGGTCTACTATGCAGGGAATGGCAATTTGAAGAGGAATGGCATGGTGTTCATTATCACAAAGGGTATTACGAGATCTGTCCTGAAGTACAATACTGTCAGTGATAGGATAATATCCATACATGTACAAGGAAGACCCATTAATATGACTATTATTCAAATTTATGCCCCAACCACCAAAGCCAAAGATGAGGAAATTGAAGAATTTTATCAACTTCTGCAGTCTGAAATTGACCGAACATGCAATCTAGATGTGTTAATTATCACTGGTGACTGGAATGAAAAGTTGGAAACAAAGAAGAATTACTGGTAGTTGGGAAATTTGGCCTTGGTGACAGAAATAATGCTGGAAATTTGCATGGTAGAATATTGCAAGACTAATGACGTATTCATTGCAAACACCTTTTTTCAACAACACAAATGGCATCTCTATAAGTGGACTTCACCAGATGGAACACAAAGGAATCAGATTGACTACATCTGTGGCAAGAGGTGGTGGAAAAGCTCAATATCTTCAGCCAAAACCAGGCCAGGAGCT
>NW_006922230.1:565449-589606 GCF_000298275.1 Orycteropus afer afer | reverse complement strand
GAGGCTGTCATTCGAATGGAACAAGGGGACACTACATGGTTTAAAATCAAGAAGGGAGTGTGTCAGGGTTGTAATCTTTCCCTACACTTATTCAATCTATATGCTGAGCAAATAATCTGAGAAGCTGGACTATATGAAGAAGAACATGGCTTCATGACTGGAGGAAGTATCATTAACAACCTAAGATATGCAGCTGATACAAGTTTGCTTGCTGAAAGTGAGGATGACTTGAGGCACTTACTGATGAAGGTTGAAGAACACAGTCTGCAGTATGGATTACATCTCAATATAAAGAAAACAAAAATCTCCACAACTGGACCAATGAGCAGCTTCACAATAAATGGAGAGAAGATCGAGGTTGTCAAAGAATTCACGTTGCTTGGTTCTACAATTGATGCCAATGGAAGCAGCAGTCAGGACATTAGAGGACCTGTAGCACTGGAAAGGTCAACTGCTAAGGAACTGTTTCAAGTGCTGAGGAGCAAGGATGTCTCCTTGAGGACTAACGTGCACCTGACACAATCCATGATATTTCCAATTGCCTTGTATGCATTTGAGAGCTGAACTATGAATAAGGAAGACGGAAGAAGAGTTGATGCTTTTGAGTTGTGATGCTGGCAAAGAATGATGAAAGTACCATGAACTGCTGAAAGAACTAACAGATCTGTCCTGGGGGAAGTGCACCTGAAATGCCCCTTGGAAGCAAGAATGGCCAGACTTCATCTCACCTATTTAGGTCATGTTGTAAGAAGGGACCATTCCCTCAAGAAGGATGTCATGCTTGGTAGAGTGGAGGGTAGACAAAAGAGGGGGAGGCCTCCAATGAGATGAATTGACATGGTGGCTGAGATGATGGGCTCAAGTATAGCAGGGATCATGGAGCAGGTGCGAGATTGGGTAGTGTTTCATTCTGCTGTGCATGGGGTCACTATTAGTCAGAAACGACTCACTGGCACCTAAAGACAACAACAACAACAACTATTCTGAATACTTATTAACTTTTCATTGTGAATTAATGATAGTATTAATCTTTTATTTTTTGTGATAATTTAGGCAATCAAAATAGGTTGCCTGTATTATATAGCAAAGAGCTCTGGTAGTGCAGTGTTTAAGGCATTTGACTGCTAACCAAAAGTTGAGTGGTGGTTCAAACTCATCAACCACTCCATGGAAGGAAGATGGGACAATCTAATTCCTAATGATTTACCATCATGGAAACCCTTTGGGGATCACTATGAGTCAGAATCGACTTGATGGCAGTGGGTTTTTTGGTTTGGGATTTTATTTATAAAGGGTAATTTTCACTTAATTGACCCAAATTTTCACTGGGAATGACCAGAATTATCTACATACCCATCATTTCAAATACCAAAAATTTGCAAAGTAAATTTCAGGAAAATAAGAATTGCATTCTACATAATTACAATAATGCTTGATAATTCTGCAGAAAAGAAAAAATGGGTAAAACAATATATCCAAAATGAGCATTACAGCCATTTCTATGTAAAAAGGAATTAAAATTTGGTTACTAGTCATCATTATCAAAGAAGAGAATACTTGACCTTTTTTGTTCAACTTAATCCCATTTCACAGATCATAGTTAGAAAACTACATTCATTTTGTATAGTTGAGTTAAAATTTCAGTTTCTTCTACTTTGAGGAGATTCCAGATTTTCTTGCTTCTAGAGAAATCCACAAACCATTCTGATTTGTTTTAGAAAAAATTGTTTTGAAGTGCAGTTTTTTAGAAAATTAAAGAATGATATTTCAGTTTAGAACTGAAAGTGAAATTGAAAATTTATTTCCCATAATTTGTTTTGACAATAATGTCTAGAGATTAAAATACAATAATTAGAGATGAAGGGGAAAAAAAAAATATATATATATATATATTATAAAACATTTTTGAAAGAAAATGAAACAATTCACAACCTTTACAGTAAAATGAAATTGATTTTAATAGATTGTTACCAAACACATTGCGCTTGGTTCACTGAAAATATGAAGCTAAAGAAAAATGGCTTACAATTTTCAAATCACAGTTCAGTGTTCCTTATTTGAACAGACAAAAGAATTTTAAAAGAAATGAAAATAGAAAGTACTGTATAATCTAAGATTATATTAGTTTGCTTCAGTTCAAATTGTGAGCTCCACTTCAAGGAAATCAGACCTCTTGATCATGATATTGAATACCAAAACAAATCCTGATAAAGTGGGAAACTCTTTCTAGATCACATGACGTATGTGATTTTTAAGTTAGAGTCTGAATAAAACCTCATATGTTCAAAACCAAAAATTTTTATCAGAGGAGGAATGATCAAACACATCAGTTTAAAAAAAGTACTGTGCACATTTTCAGAAATAATCTGTGTATTTGGTCGGTTACATTGTGTACCTGAGTTAAAATTGGAGACAAAATTAAACAATATTTCTTATTTAATAGCTTACTTTTACAACAGGAAAAATAATCAAAGGTAATAAATTTGCTAAAGTTTTTTTTTTTTTTTTGTAAGGATGAATATAAATCCATTAATTAATAGCCTACATGCATCCCTACTGCTATTAGGTTAACAAGTTTTTTTTTTTTTTTTTTTAATGTGAATTGCAATCCTATGTAATTTTCCTGTGTTTACCTTTGCAAAGATCATAAATAAAAGATATCAATTGAAACAGTGAAAATGGGTGCTCACAAAATTCTAAAATTATATAATATATCTTTTTATCAGGAAAATTATCTTCTTCAATCAGTCCAAAAGAGTCAACATTTATCAAAGATACACTATATGCAGTCCATGTAATACATGTTCATGAGAGAATTAAAAATCTTTGTGGAAAAATGTATCATCACAATTGTCCATGTTAATCTGAATGGCATTTGACTGAAGATCAAGCTTTTCAAATGTTGTACATTTTTTGCTACTACACCTACTTGTCATAGTAGAGTCTTTCTTTTGGTAAGGTTACCAATGGGTAATACTAATAAAGATTATTACTATATCTATATAAAATTCTGTCTCAAGGTGTTTATTCCTCTGTAAATTTTCATTGTATCAGAATGAACTATATTTTTTGTCTAACCATAAATCACCTTTTGTTAATAAAGTGCTTGAATTATTTAATAAGTTGGGTAAGAGGTAAGCCAAGTTGTGGCAACTAATCTACTTCTTTAATTATTTAAGACAGAATCTCCTGTACAAAACTTGGATTTTATTGTACTCAATTTTAGCATTAATAATACATAATGCTAAGGAAAACGTGTACTATTCTTTTCATCTAAATAAGGAGTCTGATTCAATAGCAAGAGATCTGTGATTGCATTCTAGGAGCTTTTTTGTTCAGTTATTATGTTGCTGTTTGATTGTTACTTCTCCTTATTTAAATATTTAATGAAAGGTTTCATCCAGCTTGTGCTCTGAGAATTTAAAGTAAAGGGCATAATTTTAAAAAGTCTAATAAGTAAATAAATGTCAGAATACTGAAAAAATATGGATATGCAAAATATATTAACATAATTATTTTAATAATAGAATAACAAATTTTACTTTTCTCTTGAGATGATGAAGCATAAGAAATGATTTTCAATAAGCTGTAAACTCTAAAAAAACAGGGCCCTGCACTGATAATTTTTGTACAGCTGTCTTTAGCAGGGTATTGTACATAGTAGTTGTTCAAAAATGATCAAAGTAATATAAAATGTGTCCTGCTAAAGATCCCTTCAATAAATTACTATCTCTTTAATACTCTGCATATGCCATGCAAATGTTGTACATAGTGAATTGAGATAATATTTTAGGAGTAAATTGGGCTGTCACAAATTTCTTACTTTCTTTTTTTTTTAATAGTCTCAAATTGTAATACTCATCTATGCATTCACAACTAAATGAAAATTATGCTGATCATTCTACAATGTATAATAAAATAGCATAATAGAATAATGAGCTTGGCTAGTGAAGGTTTTCCAAATCATTTCAGGAATAGTACATGAATAAACTAAAACTGCCATGGAGTTGAATCTGACTCATAGTGACCCCTCCTTGGGTTTCCCGGGAGGTATCACTACAGAAGTAGATTGCACAACCTTCTTTTCGAGGAGTGGCTGGTGGGGTTGAACCACCAGCCTTCTGGTTAGCAGTCACATGCCTTGGTAAGTATAATAAAGGTTATTTTTTAAAAGGAAACACTTGTTAACTGCACCTAAGTCTTAAGTGAGAGTAATAAAATTTCAGGAATATAGTATGAGCAAAAATCTTTAGTGAAGGAATGAGTAGGAGGAAGAAAATCTGAGATTAAGTAATAAAAAAACACATTGATACAGGATTTTCCACACCTTAGGAGAATTTTAAAGTGATCACTAAAACTGATGGAGAAAAAAAAAATAAAATTGAAATAACATGTGGTCTATTAATGCCTCCATCATTTTGAATTTTGGATTTTAGAAAAAAAAAAAAAAAAACTTGGGGAAACTCAAGATAGAAATCAAAGCTTATAACATTAAAATTCCTCTGAATTTAGCTTTAATAATTCCAGATTCAATCACTGCCTGAGCCCTGAAATAATGCAATATTCTGTAGCAGTAGTGCTTGTCTTCATTACCTAGTGCTATCATACCAAAAATATCATAAGTGAGTGACCTTAAGCAACAGGAATTTATTGTCTCACAGTTTTAGAGGCTAGAAGTCCAAATTCAGCAGGGATACACTTTGACTACTCTAGATGATCTTTCTTTGTCTTTTTCAGCAACTTGCAGCCATGACATTTCTTCACTTGCAGAAAGGTTGTCACATGGCATCTTGCCTTGTATTTATGTCTCTCTCCCTGTCTCTGCTACTCTTTATAAAACATTGGTCAGTAGGAATTAAGTTTTGGACACATTCTACTCCAGTATGCTGTCATTCATATAACAAAAAAAAAAAAAAAACTATGTCCAAACAGGGGCCCTCATTGTTGTTAGGTGCCATGGAATCAACTCTGACCTATAGAGACCCTATGTACAACAGAATGAAACATTACCTGGTCCTGCACCATCCTCACAATTCTTCCTGTACTTAAGCCCATCATTGCAGCCCCTGTGTCAATCCACTTTGTTGAGGGTCTTCCCTTTCTCTGGTGACAATCTACTTCCCCAAGAATGATATCCTTCTCCAGGGAATGGTCTTCTCTGACATGATTAAGTAGGTGAGATGAAGTTTGGTCTTGCTTCCAGGGAGAATCCTGGCCTGCTCTTCCATGATAGATGTGTTTGTTCTTCTGTCACTCCATGGTATTTTCAATATTCTTCACCAACACAATTCAAAGGTGTCAACTCTTCTTCGGTCTTCCTTATTCACTGTCCAGCTTTCATATCTATAAGTGGTGATGGAAAACACCCTGGCTTGGTTTAGGCACTACTTAGTCTTCAAAGAGACGTCTTTGCTTCTTAACACTATAAAGGCAAGATAAAAGAGTTGAACAGATTTCAAAGGGCAGCTTAGAAGACAAAGCAAAATATTATAATGAAATATGCAAAGAGCTAGAGTTAGAAAACCAAAAGTGAAGTATATCCTCCATATTTCTCAAGATGAAAGAACTGAATTAAAAATTCAATACTCAAGTTGCAATATTGAAGGATCCTTTGGGCAAAATCCACAACTCCTTTGTCAGTTTCTCATACTGTGGTAGCTTGCATGTTGCTGTGAGGCTGGAGGCTATGCCACCAGTATTTCAAATACCAGCAGGGTCAACCATGGTGGAAATTTTTCAGAAGAATTTCCAGATTAAGACAGACTTGGGAGAAGGAAAGGGCCTTTCACTTCTCAAAGACTTGGCCAATGACAACTTTCCAAATAGCAGTGAAACATTTTCTGATATATTACTGGAAAATATGATGAATAGCCCTGAAACATCATCTGATATAGTGCCAGAAGATTTGCCCTTTGGGTAGGAAGACACTCAAAACACAACTAGGGAAAGGTTGCATCCTGAAGGTAGAGTCAACCTTACTGATGTGAATGGAGTAAAGCTTTCAGGACTTCCATTTGCTGATGTAGCATGACTCAAAATGGGGATAAACAGCTGAAAACATTCATTAATAATCAAAACATGAAACATACAAAGTATGAATGTAAGAAAATTGGAAGTTGACAAACATGAAATGGAACACATAAAGATCAATATCCTAGGCATTAGTGAACTGAAATAGACTGGTTTGGGCCATATTGAATCAGACAACCATATGATCAACTATGCTAGTCACCATGAATTGAAGAGGAAAGGTGTGGCACTCATCATCAAAAATAATGTTTCAAAATCTATCCTGAAGGACAATGTTGTCACTGATAGGATGATATCTATGTGCCTACAAGGAAGACCAGTCAATACTATTATTATTAATATTTATGCACCAAACACCAAAGCTAAAGATGAGGAAATTGAAGGTTTTTACCAACTTCTTCACTCTGAAATTGACCAAACATGCAATCAAGATGTGTTGATTTTCACTGGTAATTGAAATGTAAATGATAGAAACAAAGAAAAATCACCAGTATTTGGAAAATATTGGCTTGGTGACAGAAATTATGCTGGAAATCACATGATAGAATTTTGCAAGACCAATAACTTATTAATTGCAATTTTTTTTTTTTCAACAATATAAATGACAGCTATACACATGGACTTCACCACATGAAATACACAGGAATCAAATTGACTACATCTGTGGAAAGAGGTGATGGCGAAGATCAACATCTTTAGCCAAAACAAGGCCAGGAGCTGACTGTGGAATAGACCATTAACTGCTCATATGCAAGTTCAAAGCTGAAGCTGAAGACAATTAAAACAAGCCCAAAAGAGCCAAAATATTACCTTGATTACATCCCACCTTAATTCAGAGACAATCTAAAAAATAGATGTGACAGATTGAACACTAATGACTGAAAGCCAAATGAAATGTGGGATGATATTAAGAACATCATACATGAAGAGAAAAAAAGGTCATTAAAAAGACAAGTAAGGAAGAAAAAGAATGAATGTCAGAAGAGACTCTGAAACTTGCTGTTGGATGGAGAGTAGCTAAAGCAATGGAAGAAATCATAAGATAAAAGAACTGAACAGAATATTTCAAAGAGCAGCTTAGGAAGACAAATTCAATTATTATAATGAAATGTGCAAAGACTTGGAGTTAGAAATACAAAAGGGAAGAAAACTCTTGGTATTTCTCGAGCTGAAAGAGCTGAAGAAAAATTCAAGCCTCTAGTTGCAATATTGAAAGTTTCCATGGACAAAATACTGAATGATGCAGTAGACATCAAAAGAAGGTGGAAGCAATACAAAGAGTCACTGTACCAAAAAGAAGTGATCAATGTTCTTCCACTTCAGGAGGTGGCATATAATGAAGAACTGATGGTATTGAAGGAAGAATTACAAGTTGCACTGAAGGAACTGGTGAAAAATAAGGCTCTGGGAATTGACAGAATACTCATTGAGATGTTTCAATAAATGTATGCCACACTGGAGGCACTCACTGTCTATGCCAAGGAATTTGGAAGACAGTTACCTGGCCAACTGACTGGGAGAAATCCATATTTGTACCCATTCCAAAGAAAGGTGATCCCACAGAATGTGGAAATTATCAAACAGTATCATTGATATGACATGCAAATAAAGTCTTGCTGAAGATAGTTGAAAAACAGTTGCAGTAGCATAATGACAAGGAAATTCCAGAAATGCAAACTGGATTCAGAAGATGATGTTGAACAAGGGATATCATTACTGATGTCAGATGGACCTTGACTGAAAGTCAAGAAACAAGAAAGATGTTTACTTGTGTTTTATTGACAAACATTGGATGGTGTGCATGGTAACAAACTATAGACAACATTGAGAAAAATTGGAATTCCAGAACACTTAATTGTGCTCAAGAGCAACCTCCACATAGACAATAAGGCAGTCATTCAAACAGAGCAAGGAGATACTGCATGGTTTAAAATCAGGAAGGGAGTATATCAGGCTTGTATCATTTCATATATTTTTTCAATCTGTATGCTAAGTGACCATTCTGAGAACCTGGGCTATGTGAAGAAGAATGTACTATCAGGATTGGAGGAAGTATCATTAACAACCTGTGATACACAGATGATACAACCTTGCTTGCTGAAAATGAAGATGACCTGAAGCACTTAGTGATGAAGATTAAAGACTAGGGTCTGAAGCATGGATTACATCTCAACATAAAGATCACCAAAATCCTCACAAATCGACCAATAAGCCTTGTCATGATGAGTGGAGAAAAGATTGAAGTTGTCTTTGATTTCTTATTGCTTGTTTCCAAAATTAATAACAATGGAAGCAGAAGTCACAAAATTAGATGATATATTGCATTGGGCAAATCTGCTGCAAAAGACCGCTTTAAAGTGTTGAAGAGCAAGGATGCCTATTGAAGACTAAGGTGAATCTAACCCCACCCATGGTATTTTCAGTTACCTCATACGCACTTGAAAGCTGAATAATGAAGATTGAAGAAGAGTTGATATTTTTGAGTTGTGGTTTTGGTGAAGAATACTGAAAGTACCATGGACTGCCAGAAGAAGGAACAAATCTGTCCTGAAAGAAGTGCAGATGGAATGCTCTTTGGAAGCGACAATGGCCAGATTTTGTCTCATCTCCTTTACTCAAGTTGTCTGAAGAAACAATTCCCTGGAGAAGGATATCATGCTTTGTAAAATGGAGGGTCAAGGAAAGAGGGGAAGGCCCTCAACAAGATGGATTGACACAAAGGCTGTAGTAATGGGCTCAGGTATAGTGGGGATTGTGGGGCTGGCACAGGACCAGGCAGTGTTTCAGTCTGTTGTACATAGGGTCACTATAAATTGAAGTTTACTAAATGGCACCTAACAACAAGGGCAAAATATTGAATGATGCAGGAAATATCAAAAGAAGATGGAAGGAATACACAGAGTCATTTTATCAAAAACAATTGATCAATGTTCAACTATTTCAGAATGTAGCATCTGATCAAGAACCAGCTGTATTGAAAGAAGAAGCCCAAATTGAACTGAAGGAATTGGAAAAAATACAAAATATAAGTCTCCAGAAATTGACAGAATAGTCATTGAGATGTTTCAACAAATAGACACAGTGCTGGAGGCACTTTACTCATCTATTTCTGGAAAATTAGAAGACAGATACCTGGCCAACTGATTGAAAGAGATGGATATTTGTTCCCATTCCAAAGAAAAGTGATCCAACAGAATGTGGGAATTATTGAACAATATCATTAATATCACATACATGTAAAATTTTGCTGAAGATAATTTTTAAAAAATGGTTGCAGCAGTATATTGACAGGGAACTTCCAGAAATTCAAGCTAAATTTAGATGAAGATGTGGAACAAGAGATATCATTGTGGATGTCAGACGAATTTTGGCTGAGAGCAAAGAATACCAGAAAGATGTTTACTTGTATTTTATCGACTAGTGAAGGCGTTTGACTATATGAATCATACAAATTATGGATAACTTTGCAAAGAATGGGAAATTCCTACCACTGAATTGTGCTCATGAGGACCTGTGCATAGACTAAAAGGCTGTCGTTCAAACAGAACAAAAGGATACTGTATGGTTTAAAATCAGGAAGGCTGTTTGTCAGAGTTGTGTCCTGTCACCATGCTTATTCAATCTATAAACTGAGCAAAGAATCTGGAAACTGCACTATACGAAGATGAGCACAGCATCAGGAGTGGATGAAAACTCATTAACAACTTGCGATGTGCAGATGACACAACTTTTCTTGATGAAAATGAAGATGACTTGAAGCACTTACTGATGATGATCAAAGACTACAGTCTTCACTATGGATTACACATAAACATAAAGAAAACAAAACTCCTCAAAACTGGGCCCATAAACAACATCATGAGAAATGAATAGAAGAATAAAGTTGTCAGGGATTTCATTTTATTTGGATCCACAATCAACAACTATGGAACCAGCAGGAAAGAAATCAGATATCATTCAAAGGTACAAGACTTCAATTTATCATTTTTGGGGCACATAATTCAATCTATAACAGTGTTCAATCAACCAACATGGAGTTGATTATTCAGTTTATCAGTATTGAAATACTGATTGAATTCACTGTAGGTTAGACAAGACTCTAAAAGTTAAAATCTTAGTGTCTGGTATGTTTTCTTTAATTGTCTTTATGCATTTAGGAAGTATTCCAATAGTTACTGAAAAAAAACATTACTATTTATACCTTTTCAAGCCTATCCTGAAACCCAGAGTGTTTTGAGGTGGTAATTATGCAAACCAATGATAATGTTACAAAATTGTTGTTGTTGGGTGCCATAGAGTTGGTTCCAACTCATAGCAACCCTATGTACACCACAAATAAGCACTGCCCAGTCCCGTGCCATCCTCACAATTGGCCATATTTGAGGCCATTGTTGCAGCCACTGTGTAAATACATTTCTTGAGGATCTACCTCTTTTTTATGACTCTCTACATTACTAAGAATTATCTCCTTCTCCAGGGACTAGACCCTCCTGATAACATGTCCAAAGTAGTGAGCCAAAGTCTTGCCACCCTCCCTTCTAATGAGCATTCTGGCTGTACCTCTTCCAAGATAGATTTGCTCCTTAATCTGGATATTCAGTATTCTTCTCCCACACTATAGTTTAAAAGCATCAATTCTTCTTTGGATTTCTTTATTCATTGCCTAGCCTTTCGTGCATGTGAGGTGATTGAAAATACCATGGTTTGTTTCCAATTCACTTTAGTCTTCAAAGTAACATTTTGCATTTTAACACTTTAAAGAGGTCTTTTGCAGCAGATTTAACCAATGTAGTACGTCATTGGATGCTGTCACTAGATAAAACTATTGAATTCTTCTGCAGAAGCATTATGTTGGTAACCAGATACAAAGGCCAAGCAATGGCATTCTGCAACAGGGTTACCAGTTTGTTTTTTTAATCAGAGATATTTACTTATTTACCTTTTTAAAGAATTCCACTAAAACTGTGGATAATTTCCTAAAAAGCAAATGAAAACGTAATCATATGTAAAATAATTTCTCAAATAATATCAAAATTGCCTAGGGACATTCAGTCTCATTCATATGTTTCCCCTCAGAATCCACAGATGCAGGTAAAGATATTCTGGTTCAAAGGGAAATGATAGAATTTTCTTATGTATATACATGAACCTAATTAATTCCCAGACTAGTAATATAAAACTTGTGGATTCCATTAAATAAATAATTTGACAATACATTTTCAGTAATTTTATTTATATATTCATGTATATAATCTTGTACTAAAATATTTATACAGCATAATATCTATATGAAATGTAAATTAAAAGACATATATAAAATATAATTATACATTTTTTTTATTTTTATTTTATATCTTATTTTCTTTATTGTACCATTTAAGGTATGCTCACTTTACATCAGTCACCCATTATAGATTAGAATAAATATTACAACTTTATGTAAATTTTAAATGTTTGTAGTTAATCAAAAAAATATTTCATGGCATTTACTTCAGTCTTTGTGTGTAAACATGATTTATGTGAATTTTTATCATATGATCTACATATGGTTTGAATACAAAACTTTTATTATAGAAAATAAAATTGATTAGCTATTCAGGGTGATTCACATTCTGGATCTTTAAATTTAAAAGATAATCCCTGAATTTGGTGAGTTAAAGCTTTCTAGCCCTATCTTCTCTCACAAAGACAATACAAACTGCCAATTTTCATGTAAGTGCAAGTGAGTTTACCAAATATTTAACAGTATTTTGTTGATTTTTTGCAGTGCTGAAAATACAAAGATGGACAAGAATTGGTCTTTTCTAATAAGGCTCTTTTAGTATAGTGGCACAAGAACTTACACATAAGTTTATGAATTTCTCAAACAAGTGAATTAATATCTAAAGAGTTATTGTTTATGCACATCTTTTTTTAACCTATTATCATTAAAAAGACAGGAAAGAAGAAAAGACCACAACGGATGTCAGAAGAGACTCTGAAACTAGCTTGTGAATGGAGAGTAGCTAAAGCAAATGGAAGAATTGACAGAAAAGAGCTGAACAGAAGATTTCAAGGAGCAGTTAGAGAAGGTTAAGTCAGTTATTATAATGAAATGTGAGAAGACATGGAGATAGAAAACCAAAAGGGAAGAACACATTCAGCATTTCTCAAGCTGAGAGAGCTTAGGAAAGAATTCAAGCCTCGAGTTACAATATTGAAAAGTTCCGATGAGCAAAATATTGAATGATGAAGGAAACATCAAAAGAAGATAGAAGGAATGCACAGTCATTGTACCAAAAATAATTGGTTGATGTTCAGCCATTTCAGGAAGTTGCATATGATCAAGAACCAATGGTATTGAAGGAAGAAGTCAAAGTTGCACTGAAGGAATCGGCAAAGAACAAGGCTCCAGGAATTGCTGAACAACCCATTGAGATATTTTGACAAATAGATAACACACTGGAGTCACTCACTCATCTATGCCAAGAAACTTGGAAGACAACCACCTGGCCAACTAACTGGAAGAGATCCATATTTGTACCCATTCCAAAGAAAGGAGATCCCACAGAATGTGGAAATTATCAAACAATATTATTAATATCACATGCAAGTAAAATCTTGCTGATGATAATTTAAATACAGTTGCAGCAATATATTGACATAGAACTTCCAGAAATGCAAACTGGATTCAGAAGAGGATGTGGAATGAGAGATGTCATTTCTAATGTCAGGTGGATCTTGTCTGAAAACAAAGAATACCAGAAAGATGTTACTTGTATTTTATTGACTGAGCAAAGGCCTTCAATCTTGTGGATCATAAAAAATTATGGGTAGCATTAAGAAGAATGGAAATTCCAGAACACCTAATTGTCCTCATAAGGAACGTGTACATAGACAAGGAGGTTGTCATTCAAACAGTAAAAGGGAACAGTGCATGGTTTAAAATCAAGAAGGGAGCGTACCAGGATTGTATCCTTTCACCATACTTATTCAATCTACACACTGAGGAAACAATCAGAGTGACTGGACTATATGAAAAAGAGCATGGCATCAAGATTGGAGGAAGAATTATTAACAACCAGTGATATGCAAATGACACAACTTAGCTTGCTGAAAGCAAGAGTGACTTGAAATACTTACTGATGAAGACTAAAGAGTACAGTCTGCAATATGGATTACATCTCAACATAAATAAAACAATAATCCTCACAACTGGTCAAATAAACAGCATCATAATACATAGAGAAAAGATTGAAGTTGTCCAAGATCTCATATTACTTGGTTCCACAATCAATACCAATGAAAACAGCAATTGAGACATCAAATGACATATTCCGTTGGGCAAACCTGGTGCAAATGACCTCTTTAAATTGCTGCAGAGCAAAGATGTTTCTTTGAAGACTAAGGTTAACCTAACCCAAGCCATGATATTTCCAATTGCCTCATATGCATGCAAGAGCTGGACGATGAATAAGGAAGACTGAAGAAGAGATGATACTTTTCAGATATGGTGTTGGTGAAAAATACTGAAAGTACCATGGACTGCCAAAAGAACTATCAAATCTGTCCTGGAAGAAGTACAGCTGGATTGCTCCTTGGAAGCAAGAATGGCCAGACTTTGTCTCACCTACTTCAATCATGTGTCAGAAGAGACCATTCCCTGGACAGGGATATCATGCTTGGGAAAGTAGACGGGAAGTGGAGGGAAGACCCTCAACAAGATGGACTGACACAGTGGCTGCAGTAATGGGCTCAGATATAGTGGGGATTGTGGGGCTGGCACAGGACTGGGCAGTGTTTTGTTCTATAGTACACAGAGTTGCTATGAGTCAGAGACAATTTGACAACGCCTAACAACTACAACAACATTGTTATTGGAACACATTTATTTTAATTCCACAACATACTTAGGAATAGGTAAAAATGTCCTTATTTAAATAATCAAAGCCTCCCTCCATTGCTAGGGCAAGATATGTTGTTGTTGTTGTTATGTGCTGTCGAGTAGGACCCGGCTCATAGTGACCCCTCCTTGGGTTTCTGAGGCAGTATCACTATGGAAGTAGATTTCCCCATCTTCCTTCCAAGGAGTGGCTGGTGGATTTGAACCGCCAGCCTTCTGGTTAGCAGTCAAGTGCCTTGGCCACTATGCTACCAGAGATCCCAGGGCAAGATATAGTAGAGTAAAACTGCATGGTTAGAACTTACATTGAATAATATTGTGTGAAAATAACAGTTGTAAAAATTTCCACTTGTCTCGGTCATGACTTCATGACCGAGACGTGTTCAATTTTATCTCATAACTATCCTTTAATTATTTGAAGATTTATTATGGTTCCATTTAGTCTGTTTTATTTTCTTTATATTCGACATGGAATAAACCACACTTATTTCAAATTATCCAATACTTGTTGAAATTTAATCCCAATTAACAAAAATATATCTCCCCTCATTTCCCATCCTGGTCCTAAACATTTGAGAAATTAAATGAAGGATTAATTAGAAAGCAAAAATATCACTCTTATTATCAATAGAGATATGGCAGAAAACCTAGCTTACGTTGACTACCAAATATATTAGCTAAACCAGGAAAATTACCCAGGAAATTTAGGCAAGATAAAACTGGAAAGGTCACAATAATCCAGAAAGAGGCAAGAGAAATGACCAAATAGTAAGTAAGAGAAACAAGATAAAAGAATTAAGAAAAGAAAAGAAAAAAAAAAAAAAAAAACTGAAATGAAGATAAGTAGCATAATAATCATTTTTATAATTACCAGTTATATGAAAATGAATAAAATAAGGAAAAAATGGCTACGTATATTTAATAAGAAAATTCTTATAGACTGTTGATGGAATCTGTATGAGGATGACATTATATTTACAGATTATTTTCAGCCATATTGACATTTTCACAATGATCAGTCTTCCTACCCATGAACATGGTATGTTCTTCCTTTTATAAAGGTCTTTTTTAGGATCTTGCTGGTATCTTGCAGTAGTGTTTTGTAGTTTTCTTTATATAAGTCTTTTGTGTCTCTGGCTAGAGTTATTTCTAAATATTTTATCGTTTTGGTAGGTATCATAAATGGTTATTTTCCTTATTTCCTTTTCAGAGTCCTCTTTGTTGATGTAGAGGAACCTGATGATTTTTATATGTTGATCTTGTACTATTGAAGATTTCAATTATTTCCAGTAGTTTTCTTCCTTTTTTTTAATTTTTATTGTGAGTTTGGTGAAAATTTACAGAGCAAATTCATTTTCCATGCAGCAGTTCACACACACCTTGTCTCATGACATTGACTGTAATTTCCCACAATGCAACAGCTAGCTCTCTTCCCAATTCCTTCCCACAGTTACCTCGTCCTTGTGCCCTTCCCTCCCATGCACCCCTGTCTCTTGAGCTGTCTCCCTGTGCATACACAGCCACCCTAGTCTCCCATGATTGATCTCTTCAAGGAGAGTATCCACCTAATGTAAATGTACAGCTCATATAGCTGTCTCTTGTTTGGCTGGAAGCTACAGGAGTGGGTTCAACTTCAGACCTGAAGGGCAGACTGAGGGCACAGTCTTAGGAGTGTCACCAGGTTATTTCCAGTGATTTTCTTGCTGAGTCTCAAAGATCTCCAAATAGGGATACATCTACTTCTTCCTTAGCATTTTGAATGTCTCCTTTTCCCCCTTCTTTTGTATTGCCCTGGCTAGGACTTCTATTAAAATGTTGAATAGAAGTCATGATAGAGGCCGTCTTTGGTTCCTATTCTCAAGGTGAATGTTTTCAGTATCCTTTTGTTGAGAGTAATATTAGTCATTGCTTTTACATATAAACCCTTAATTATGTTGAGGAATTTTCCTTCTAATCCTATTTTATTGAGAATTTTTTTTTTTGGTCAGGAATGGATGTTGAATTTTTTTCATGTCTTTTCTGCATCAGTTAATATATTATGTGATTTTTATCCTTTTATTAATTTGTGTTGTTGATTACATCACTTGTTTTCCTAATGTTGAACCATCTTTGCATACTTGATATGAATCTCATCTGGTCATTATTCAATTTTTTTTATATAGTGTTGGATTCTATTGGCTAGGATTCTGTTGCAAATTTTTGTGCCCATATTCATGAGGGACATTGGTTTGTAATTTTCCTTTTCAGTGGTGTCTTTTCCTGGCTTTGCTATCAGAATTATGCTTACTTCATAAAATGCATTTGGTAGTATTTCTTCTTTTTCTGTTTTGGAATAGTTTGAGTATAAATAGTGTCAGCTCTTGTTTGAATGATTGGTTGAATTCTCCAGTAAAGCCATCTGGGCCAGTACTTTCCTTTTGTGGGGAGATTTCTTTATGACATTTTCAATTTCTTCCTTTGTTATTAGTCTGTTCACATTTTCTACCTCAGTCTGTGTTAGCTTATGAAGCTCACGGTTTTGTAGAAATTTGTCCATTTCTTCTAGATTTTCAAATTTGGAGAAGTACAGTCCTTCATAGTATTCTCTTATTATGCTTTTAGTTTGGTTGGTTCTGTTGTGACATCACCCTTTCATTTCTTATTTGTGTTACTTAAATCTTCTCTTTCTTTTCTTTAGTTAAAATTGCCAGTGGTTTGTCAATTTTGTTAAACTTTTCAAAGAATCAGCTTCTACTCTTGTTGATTCTTTCTACGGTTTTGCTTTCTGTGTCATTTATTTCTGTTATATCTTTATTATTTACCCTCTTCTGGAGACTATAGGCTTTTTGTTGCTTATATTTTAAAATTGTTGGAAATAAACATTTGTCATTTCAACAATCTTCATGTGTACAATTCAATGACATCAATTATATTCATCATAGATTTCAACCATCACCCTTATCCAATATCATAATTTTTCCTCACACTGAATAGAAGCTCAGTGACCCCCATTTAATATGATATGTAAATAGACAATAATTTTAAAGTATTTCACTAAAAAGAATTTGCTAAATACATATACTTTGCTAGCAGTCAATGCTGGTAAAATTATATAGCTTCTGCCATAATTTCCTATACTGATAATCCAGCCTAACACATATGAACGATACACATTTTTGGTAAATGCACGACCTTGGAATGAGGCGGTCCAGTGCTACAATTTTGACTCCATCATCTAGAGTGAGGATGCTAAGCTTTCTCCGACTCAGTTTGCCTCATATCATAGTCACATAAGAACTGATTATGCTTACAAAGCATATTTAGCTTGTTGTTGTTGTTGTTATGTGCCATCAAGTCGGACCTGACTCATAGCGACCCCTCCTTGGGTTGCCGAGGCAGTATCACTATGGAAGTAGGATTGCCCAACCTTCCTTCCAAGGAGTGGCTGATAAATGCACACACACACACACACACACAAACTCACGGCCATCAAGTTGCACCCAACTCATAGCAACCTCTACTTGGGTTTCTGAAGTGGTGTCACTATGGAAGTATGAAAATCATAGACAACTATGGGAACAAAATCAAAGTAGAATAAAAATTAGAAATTAGATTATTAACTATTTAGAATTCATTTTATCTTGTTTTATTGTATCACTTATAATACTGTGCATATGCAAAACACAGTATTTTAACTAATTGAGTATGAAAAACAAGGATTATATTACATAATGATAATAAAAAAAGACAAACTCAATTTTGGATTTTCTGAATGTGCGTCAGTATTTTTTGGAAGTACATCCAGTAAAATGAATCATAACAAAAATTCTTTTTTCTTACACTTAATTCTATGACAGTTATTTCAATACAAATAAAATATTTATTACCATCATAAACTAAATAATATAGTTAGCATTGTTTTTATATCCTTAGAGGAATAAGTATATAATTACAAGATCATATAAGGAAGATAAGCCACAAAAGTTGACAGAAAATGTTTGCATATAGTTTTAAAATCTTTTATTGTCAGCACTTTGGTTTCTAGCTTTTATTATATTCTGTGAAAAATCAACTTTGCTTTCCCATGTAAACCAATTTTCAGAAAAGATATCCACATGTCATGCTGTTCTCACTCCAGAAGAAAAAAGATTATAAACCTGCCAGCTGAATCAAAGCTTATATGGTTTTATTTTTTTCTTTAATTGTTGGTAAAGAAGTGAAAACAATATAAAATCTATACACTATGAACCCATTTTAATTGAAAAACAGGTGTGTGAATTCCTTGTTATCTATCTACTAATGTAATTTTATTATCTACACATCAGAAAATATATCTTAATATTGAAAATATATCTTAATGTTGAAAATATCATCTTTTTAAAGAATGCTGTATGTAGGTTTGCACCTATGTGTGTCTCTGTGTGGTTTTATACTTGGGATGGAAAAAGATTAATAATAATGCATTGATCTGTGACTGCCCCATTTAAGTTTTCTTCCACAATTTACTGACATAACTCAGTTATTTCTTGCACAGAGACCTATAATTCCAATCAGTCATTTCCCACAGGTGGTGACTCCCTGCTGTGAAAATGTAAGAACAAACTAAAATCTCTATCAACCATCTCTGATAAAATAGTGCCACAAAATGCTCTCAAATATTTTCTCTCTATGATCCCAGGTATTGGCATAAAACTACATGTTTAGCACTACTCTAAGTGGATTTTTTTTTTAATTGTCTCCCCTTCATCTTTAAAAAAAAAAAAAACCTCAGTATGGTATTTCTTCTTTGTATGATTATTTAAAGTTCACAATAAGACCATTATGATCAACATATCAGTCTTAGAGGTCAAAATAAGATGTCTCTGGGAGAGACTATTGTCTTATCTCTTTTTTATTTGCCGAGCCAATTGCAATCTCCTTTTCATTTTAGAGAAATATCTTTACAGAGAAGTCAACCAACTTGTGTGCCTCTTACAGTCCCAGATATATCTCTATCGATATTGCCTATATCTATCTATATTCAGAATATATTAATATGTTTGTATATTCAACTTTTCATAAAAAAATATAAAATAAAATAAATAGCTGTCTGAAAATTACAGTATGTTTTTAGTGTTTCTGCTTCCATTCCTCAGTCAAATTCTTCCTAGGGAATGTATTTCACTGTTCTTAAACTTTTTTTTTTTTTCTTTGACACTACTTCACATTTGATGTGTCTGATTCCCTGTTCTTGTGTTCCATTTAGAATGTGCATCCACTTATAGTTCACATTACAATCATGGGTTCATCCATTTTCCCTGTGGTTTTTCTCATCCAGAAATTTCTACTCTTGCACAACTTTGTTCTGAAAGCATCATTTCCACCATGAACTTTTAGAAACACTCACCAAGAACAAGTTATTACAGTCTGTCCTTGAGAGAGAGTGTTCACAATAGTAGACATATTAGTATTTCATGGGAATCTTCTAAATATGGTTTCATCATGTTTGTTTAAACAGAACAATAATGGGGGAAAAAAGCAAGCCTATTTAGCTATAGTGTCAGGGAGGTATTTCCTTAGAAAAAAAACTATTGTGTTTTGCTTTCTTTCTTCAGGTCTATGAGATAATCATTCACATATATTCATCTTCTAGAGAGTTCTTTAACTATCCCTGACCTGTCCAAGCCTGAGGTAACAGACACATGTATTGAAAGCTATATATACATACATTTTGAGACACAGAAGACTGTTCAAGACTAGAATTCTATTGATGTATACAGCCTTTTTTCTCATTTGCCCTTCCTTGTCTACTTCAGAGAAATTGTTATTTCTATTCAACAACTTTGCACTCACGTCACATGGTTTGGCTTTTCACAAAGATGTTGTTGTTAGCTGCTGTCAAGTCAGTTCTGACTCATAGCAACCCTTTGTACACCAGAAGAAAAGACTGCGCAGTACTGTGCCATAATCATAAATCTTGCTATGTTTGAACCCATTTTTGTAGCCACCATGTCAGTCCTTTAAGGGTACTCTTCTTTCTCTTTTCCACCCTACTTTACAAAGCATAAGAATGCCTCCTTCCATGGGCATTGATTGTATATCCAAGTAAAATGAAATCTTCAACAATTTCAGTCTTTTCTCTGTTTATCCTGATGTTGCTTATTGGTTCACTTGTGAGGAATTTTGTTTTCTGTATGTCGAAGTATAATCCATACTGAACACTTTATCAATAAATGCATCAAGTTTTCTTCACTTTCAGTAAACAAAGTTGTGTTATATGCTTATTGCAAGTTGTTAATGAGACTTCCTCCAATATTGATGTCTCTCTTCATGTAGTCTAGATTCTTGAATTATTTGCTCAGCATATATAATCATGGTGAAGCTTGTTTTTTATGTCATTGAACTTAGATACAGTAATAAATTTTGTTAATTAAAAAGAGTATACTACAAATGTGAATGAATGAACATGGTAATAAATTTGACAATTAGAATTACTGTGATAAAATGAATAAATTTTATCGACAAGGCAAGGCTCTGCTGCTCATATATAAAACATAAATACCACAAAATATTTTATAATTAATGATTATGCAAGTAAAGTTACTGAAGCATGTTATTGTCTTCTAAGATCTTGCTCTAATTACTGGTTACATTTGTTAACGTAAAATAATTGTATTATAAGACACATTTTTAATTAAATTCCAAAGATATGTGGCTTCATCTAGTAATTGTCATAATCTCAGAGTTCCCTTTATGTAGTTGTGAAATTTCTAGTATTAAAAATAGCCACAAAACCAAAACACTAAACTCACTGTTATTGAGTTGATTCTGACTCATAGAGACCCTCTTTGATTTTTATGGCTGTAAATTGTTACAGAAACAGGCTGCCTCATCTTTCTTCTGTGGAGCAGCTGGTGGGTTTGAACCACTGACTTCTTGTTTAGCAGCAAAATTCCTTAACCACTACATCAGCAGAAGTCCTTAAAAATAGTAAAAGTGAAATATATTTCTTATCTATAAGTTTAAGTTATTGAGAAGTCCTGAACTCATTTGTCATTGGTTTTCTTTTAAATTTCTCATGTAATTAGATTAGATTTGAGAATACCACCTTAAACAGATGAAAACTTAATATTTGGCTACGGTTTTAACAGGGACCTCCAAACAGCTTTAAAAGTGTAAGTGAAAACCACACTACAAGTAAAAGCTAGTACAATTAAAAACCAATGACTTTTCTCAGATACCTCAGAGAACAATTTTCAGGACAAATGACCACCTAGAAATCTGGACAGAGAGGCGCAGCCAGAGAGTAAAGCTGAGATTTGTTTAACTGGCTCAAGAGCTAGTGGATTTGAATAACTGGCCTTCTGGTTAGCAGCCAAATGCTTATCCACTACCAATCTAATCCTACTACTCTTTCTCTCTCATGTAGGGTGGGAAACATAGTCCACAGAGTTTAGAACTACAAGAAAATAGATTGAGAATACTGCAGAAAGGGAAGGGAGTAAGTAGCAGTAGGGGAAAAATAAAAAGCTATATTATTTGAACAATGTTGATAAAGCTAACAGTCTCAAGACACAAGTCCATTACAAAACTGGGAATCAATAACAAAATTATATAATACTGACCCTCCTCCACTCACTGCAATCATACAGAAAAAGCTCCAGTAAAATAACAGTGGATCATAGCTGACATAGCTCCAAGAATTGGTGCTATTAGAGGAATACTTACTGGTTGACATCGAGTTGATTCCAAATCATAGTGTCTCTGTAGAACAGAGTGGAGTTTCCAAGGCCAGCAATCTTTATGAAAATAGATTGTCACATCTTTCTCCTGAAGAGGGACTGGTAGATTTCAACCATTGATCTTTGATAGCAGCCTACTCTTTAACTACTGTGTCACTAGGAACTTTTCAAACCAAAACTAAACTCACTTCCATCAAGCTGATTTCAACTCATAGTGACCCCATTGGGTTTCCAAGGCTGTCAATCTTTATGAAATAGATTACCCCATCTTCCTTCCACATAGCATCTGGTGAGTTTGAACCACTGACCTTCTGCTTATCAGCCAAATACAATATCCACTTCACCACCAGAGCTCCTTGAGGAACACTTAGGGAGGTGAAATTCAAGAAAAAAACACACAAAGACAGTAGAGAAATTTGAAACCTCTAGCACATAAAGGTGCATTAAATAGTAAACAGTCCAATCTCTAGCCAAAATATCATAAATTTTTATAATAAAAGCCTATTAACTTTAGTATTTTAGTGTTTATTTTCTGATTCAACTTTTCTGGTTATAACAAAAAATTAGAAGTCATTCTGCAAAAAAGGAAAAAAAAAAACATAGTCTAAAGAAATAAATGCAACATCAGTACAAGACTCAAGTCTAACACAAATTTTGGAATTTAAAATAACTATGCCTCAGAAACCCAAGGAGGGGTCGTTATGAGTCAGGTCCAACTCGATGGACCATAACAACAACAATAAATAGTTAATACAAGGAACTCTGGTAGCATAGTGGTTAAGGCATTAAGCTGATAACCAAAAGATTGATTCAGTGAGAGAAAGATGAGGCAATCTGCTTCAACAAGCATTTACAGTCTTGGACACCTCAGGAGGCAATTCTACTCTGTCCCAATGGGTCACTATGAGTCAGAATCGGGCAGTGGGTTTGGGTTTTGGTTTTACAGTAAATGCATTAAACTTCTAATGAGAGTAATGGACTATATGAAAGGACAGATAACTATTGCAAAAAAAAAGGAGATGAAAACTCTAAGATATAACCCCCACCAAAAAAAAAATTAAAAATCACTATGCACAGGTAAACAAAACAATGTAACAGAATTGAGGAATGCCTTTAATGGATTCATTAGTAGACTGACAGCATCAAGAAAAGAATCAGTGACTTTGAAGATAACAACCATACCACATGAGTTTGCAGATAGCTGAGTAGAAATCTCCAAAGTGAATTGCAAAGTTAATTTCAAAAACAGAGTAAGACTTGGGGGGAAAATAAAGAAAAAGAACAGCAACACAACAGAACCTCTAAAAACTGAAATATTTCAATGTAACTTTCATGTATTTTTAATGACAGAAGGACAAGAAAATAAAAAGGAGCCAAATGAATATTCAAAGTAATAAGAGCTAAAATATTTTTTTAAATTAAACACAGACACCAAACTACATAGGCTCACAGAATATCAAGAAGGATAAATTCCAGGAAGAATCATACTTAGTTATACCATGTTCAGACCACAGGAATAAAAGCCAAAATAATAAAGAGAAAAATCTTTAAAGAAGCCAGAGGGAAGTATAAAAAAAATTCTAATCAATAAAGGTAAAAAATACAGCAGACTACTTGTTTGAAACCATGCAAACAGATGAAGAATAGTGAGATATTTAAAATGTAAAGAAGAGAAAAAGAAATAAAAATAAAATGAGCAGACTATATAACCCACCGGCTTATAATTCTATACTCAGTAAAATTATCCTTCAAACTTAAGGAAATATAAAGCTTTTTTCAGACAAACAAAAATGATGGAATTTATCACTGACAAACCTGCCTTGCAAAAAATAGAAGTTCTCCAGGCAGAAGAAAAACTGTACATAGGTCAGAAACTTGGATCTACTTAAAAAAGGAAGGGCATTAATGAAGGGATAATAGAATTGTTTTAATTTTCTTATTAATTATAACTTTTTAAAAGTAATTAAAAGTAACAGTACCTTCAGTGATTACCTAATGTGGGTAGGCAAAATAAATGACAGTAATGTCAAAAAGTGACTCTAAGGAGGATTTGGAGATAGTGTATTATAAAGTACTTACACTACACATAAAACACTATAGTTATATTAGAAGGTAAACTTAGGTTAGTTAAAAATGTGTATGGTAGTTAGTGTCCAGCTACCACTGTCAATCACTGGAAAAAAGATCAAAAGAGGAGATTGTGGATAAAATGGGAGAAAATATGAAACAAAATTAAAAATCATAAAAATCACCAGCTTTACTGATCTGATAGAGACTAGTGAAATCACTAAGACTATGAGCCCCTTGTTACCCTTCAGGACTGGAACTGAACTCACTCCTGTGTCTTCCAGCCAAATGGTAGATTGGCATATAAGGTGAACTTTTACACTAGGTTGGTGCACTACTTAGAATAATCAACCATAGGAGATCAGAGGGCAGTATTTTCACAAGGAGATAACTCAGAATTCAGGAATGCATAGGAAATAAGGATATGGGGAAAAGGTAATCACAGGAAGAATGTATGAAGAGTGCTATTACATTAGGG
>NW_006922230.1:552626-557704 GCF_000298275.1 Orycteropus afer afer | reverse complement strand
ACTTCGTCTCACCTATTTTGGTCATGTTGTAAGAAGGGACCATTCCCTGGAGAAGGATGTCATGCTTGGTAGTGTGGAAGGTCGACGAAAGAGGGGGAGGCCTTCTGGGAGATGGATTGATACAGTGGCTGTGATGATGGGCTCGAGTATAGCAGTGACTGTGGGGCTGGCGCGGGATCGGGCAGTGTTTCGTTCTGCTGTGCATGGGGTTGCTGTGAGTCGGAAACGACTCGACGGCACTTAACAACAACAACGGTCTTCAGAGAGACATCTTTGTTCTTCAGCACTTCAAACAGCTCTTTTACAGCAGATTTGCCCAGTGCAATACTTCCTCTGATTTCTTGACTGTTCCTTCCAAGGTTGCTTATTTTGGAATCAACTAATAAGTACACAGATAAAGAAATAGAAAATTATTCTCTCACAGTTTTGGTGGCTAGAAATCCAAATTTATGTACTAGCCCTAGAGGAAGGTTTTCTTTTTCTTTCTTTTTGTTGGCTCTGAGCTTAGGAGGAAAAGTCTTTATTTCCTTTCAGCATCTATGGACCTGACATTTCTTGATGATCTCCATGTGTCTTCATATCAACGTTCCCTGGGTCTAGGAAGTTTTCAGGACAGGAAACCTAGGTCCAATGGTTAAGCCTCACTCCTTGCTACCTTTTTTTGGTGGTAGTCAGATCCTTCTGATCTCTGATTGCTTGTTTAATCCCTTTTATATCTCAATACAAATGAGTGAGGGTACAACCTAATCCTGTAATTGCATCCTGCCTCATTAACATAACTGTCCCTAATCCTACCTCATTAACATCATAGAGGTGAAGACTTACAACACATAATATAATAACCTCAGACCACAAAATGGAGCACAATTTTATAATACTGAGAATTATAGCGTAGCTAAATTCACACATATTTCTGAGGGACAAAATTAAATCCATAACAGAAAACAATCAGAAATAATTATATTTAATGCATTTTGTATTTTATGCTACTTATTATTATTGAGGTATGTTTTACAGTATAGCTTCTTATGTAAGAGCTTTTCTGTGATTGCATCTTCCTGTAGCAGGCTTCAATACCTTGGTATTCTTCATCAGGAGCCAAGATTATAGACAATAAAGTCAATATGCATGCAAAGCATTCCCTACTTTGATATGCCAGTTTATGACCTAAATTAAATAATTTTGATCAATATTTCACAAGCAAGGCAGTACAGCTCACAGCTCACAACATGAGTATGGAAATACTTACAGACACTTTTTTAATGCAACATTGTAAGAGTACAGACTGTGATTGATATTAGTATGTCCTTTAAAAGTTGGCAATCTCCAGTTCTTATTCTCAGCACCTCTGGACTCATTCTGAAGGCTTTTTTTTATATCCATGTTTTTAAAAATAATTTATAAGGTAATTATTTCAATATATACATCTCTATTGACATGCATCAAGCTACAGAATTATGCCTCAAAGTGTTGTCTAATATTTCTACTTAAAGAGCTTTGGTGGTGTAGTGCCTAAGGCATTTGACTGCTAACCAGAAGCCTGGTGGTTCAAACCCACCAGCCACTCCTGGGAAAGAAGATTGGGCAATCTACCTCTATAGTGATACCGCCTAGGAAACTCAAGGAGGGGTCGCTAAGAGTCAGATCCGACTTGTTGCCTTTAACCGTGATGCCTTTTTTATATCCATAATTCTACCCTGTCTTCCGTTTTTAAAAGAGCCACAATAATATATTTAAATGCCACTCTCTTATTTCATGTTCAGTATACATGTTGTTGCTGTGTGTGAATGAGTTGATTTTGACTCATAGTGATTGTGTATATGACACAGTAGAACTGCTCGATAGGGTTTACGAGACTGTACACTTTATGGGGGAAGATTACTAGGCCTTTTCTCCTGTGATCGGTTTGAACCGCCAATCATTCAGTCAGCAGTCAAGTGCTTAACCATTGCATCACCAGGGATCCTTCATTAAATAGATAGACAGACTGCTATGGAGTTGATTCTGACTCATGGCAACTCCCACTGAATTTCCCAGGCTATATATAAATCTTTACAGAAGTAAATTGCCCCATTTTCCTTCTGTGGATCAGCTGGTGGGTTTGAATCACTGACTTTCTGGTTAGCAATACAATGCCTTATCTATCCACTATGCTACCAGACCTCCTTAAACATGTAAATATTCATCTCTATTTCTCTCTCTCTGTATATGCACATATATATAAGGAACTCTGGTAGCATAGTGTCTAAGGCATTTAGTGATTAGTGTTTAGTGGTTAGAAAGTTAGTGGTTCAAACCCACCAGCTCCCTCAGAAGGAAGACTGGGCAATCTACTTCTGTAAAGATTTACCACCTCAAAAATCCAATGGGGGTCACTATGACTCAGAATCTACTTGATGGCAGTGAGTTTGGTTTTTGGTTTACAAATATATATATGTGTGTGTGTGTGTGTGTGTGTGTTCTCATGGTGCTGTGGTTAGGGTATTGGGCTGCTAACCAAAGAATGTTGTTGTTGTTGTTGTTATGTGCCGACGAGTCAAACCCGACTCATAGCGACCCCTCCTTGGGTTTCCGAGGCAGTATCACTACGGAAGTAGGATTGCCCAACCTTCCTTCCGAGGAGTGGCTGGTGGGTATAGGCAGTTCAAATCCACAATTAACTCCAGGAGAGGAAGATAGGGCAATCTAATTTTATAAAAATTTATTACCTTGGAAACTTTGAGTCACTATTACTTGGAATTGACTGGATGGCAGTGAGTTTTTGAGTATACTGCCAACCTTCTGATTAGAAGTCCAATAGTCCAATCAATGCCTTAGGCACTGTACCACCAGAGTATGTATGGATTTGTATGATATACACACACACACACATATGTATATATATACACACATATATCACTTACACACACACAGATACATATATATATGTTGCTTTTGTTGTTATGTGCTGTCAAGTCAGACTCAACTCATAACGACCCCTCCTTGGGTTTATGAGGCAGTATATATTAGAGACCTTTTCATACATTACCAGTTTTTTTTTTTTCCTTTACAAATAAATAAAATAATTTCATTCTCAAAGTTTCTAATGTAACAAGTTATAATATATTAAATAAATAAATTTTAGTAACTTTTTAATTTCCCTATATGTTTATAATCAGTAATAAGTAACATTTTTAATATTTTTACAAGCATTTTCAAAAATCATGGAACTATAACTTTCCCCATAAATTATTAGGTTCACTTTGCACAATTTTAGATTTCATGGTCAATTTTGTGGTCTCATAGCACTATGTGAAGTGAGTGATAAATATATTAAATGAAAATAATAAAATTCTACTTGAATATTTATTTTTTGCATATTGTCCCCTTTACCTTATAGGTTTCTGAAGGATAAAACTATGACTTGTGTAAATTTTATATACTGAGAACCGGATGAGAAAATTTTAATCAAAATGAAAATATTCCAAAGAGTGTATGGATAGTAGTGAACCATGAAATAAATATATGACATAACTGTACAAAAATTTAAAATAATTCTGCCATCCTGGCCTTTTAAAATTTATTCATCTCACGGAAATATGTACCTGTAAGTCTAACAGTTTAGTTATGTACATATCACAATTACGTAATTACTTGCCATATGAGCATGCCCTCCTATATTTTCTCACTTTATGTTTTTTCCTCATTTATACCTCTATGAAACTGAATTTTTCCCTGAAGCTCCATAGATCAATAATGAGTAGAAAATTATATTTATTATCTCTTGCTCCATAACAAATTACCCTGAATTCAGCAGTTTTAAACAACAAACAGATATGTTGATCTGTTGAGTGGGATCTGACTCACAACGATGCTTCCTTGTGTTTCTGAGGCAGTATCACTACGGAAGTAGATGCCCAAATTTACCTATGAGGAGTGGGTAGTTGGTTTGAACTGCCAGCCTACTGGTTAGCACTCAAGTGCCTTAGGCACTATTCTACTAGAGCTCCCACAAACAGATATAGGGCAGGTCATTTGAGTCAGTAATGAGGGTGTGGTTCAACTGGATACTTTTGGCTGAAGGTCTCTTGGATTTCAATCAAGTTATTGGCCAAGGTTGGGTCTCATCTGAAGGACTGACCTGTGGAGGATTCAATTCCAAGCTTGTTCTTATAGATCTTGGCAAGATTTACTTCACTCCCACATGTTGAAATAAGAGGATTAGTTTTTCAATGGCTATAAGCAGGAGTTCCTTTCATTTCTTTGCCATGTGAATCTCCCAATACTGCTGTTCACATCATGGCAATTGGCTTTACTCAGACAATATAAGTGAGACAAAGAAAAAGAGTTCTCTGGATGGAAGTCATAATCTATTGCAACCTAAACCTCAAAGTTAAGTCTTTTAATTTATTTAGTATTCTAACAGTAAAGAACCAAAGAGTTCAGGCTACACTCAAAAGGAGGGCTTTATACATGGCATGGATACAAGGAAGTAAGCATTGGAGAGGTTTCATCAAGATTACTCATCACAGAAATTTTCAGAGATAAGTTTCAAATTTTTGGATTTAGATAGCACTATCCATTCAGGCACTTGACTGCTAACCAGAAGGCTGGCGGTTCAAACCCACTAGCCACTCCTGGGAAGGAAGATGGGGCAATCTACTTCCGTAGTGATACTGCCTCAGAAAACCAAGGAGAGGTTGCTATGAGTCAGGTCTGACTCGACCGCACATAACAACAACAACATCCATTCACTAGGAGCTCTGGTAATGTAGTGCCTAAGGCACTTGACTGTTAACCACTAGAGCTCTAGTGGTTCACTGGTTAAAACATTTAACTGCTAACCAAAAGTTGGCAGTTGGAACCCACCAGCCTTTCCACAGGAGAAAGGTGAGGCATTCTACTTCTATAAAGATTAACAGTTTGGGAAACACTATGGGGCAGTTCTGCTCTGTCCTACAGGGCAACTATATGTCAAATCGACCAGATGGCAATGGGTTTGGGTTTCCATAGTGGCTAAAGCACTTGACTGCTAACCAGAAGGCTGGCGGTTCAAACCCACCAGCCACTCCTCGGAAGGAAGGTTGGGCAATCCTACT
>NW_006922230.1:547527-552526 GCF_000298275.1 Orycteropus afer afer | reverse complement strand
TTAATAAAAATGTGCATAAAAATTATAACTATATCCTAAAACAACATATATAAAAGAATATTTTGTGTATATGATACAAACCACCTCAGTAATTCAGAGAAGAAAGAACAAGAGGTTTCAGTATCATTCTATAAGAAGATAGTATGTTCCCTTTATTTGTTGGTACTGAATTGTTGCGTATTTTCTAGTCACATCTACCATTATATGTGATTTCCAGGTTTTGTCTCCTATTTCCAACTAGTAGATTATTTGAGATTGATAGATGATCTAGGGGCAAAAAACAGCTCCAATTGTGCTAAACTCTTTGTTTCATTATTTCCTATTATTTCTGGATTCAAAGATTTATTTATTTATTTTCATTTTCCTTTTTAGTTAATCATTGAAAAAGTTTTTTGCTTATTTGTTTTATTTTCATCTGATATTCTTAGATACATTATACCAGAAACTTCTAAGAGATACCTTGACTACCAAATTGCCAGAAAAAAATACCCAAAACATAATTTTGAAAAACAGTACAAAATATGGTCCTTCATTACTAATTGAATTCTAAAAATAAAAAAAAGCCAGTAGCCTAGGAAAATATAATATGGTTGTACACAATGATAAACCCAGGAGTTATTTTACATTTATATATAGTTCAGAATTAACTAAAGCCGTTGATAGTTATTGAGAATCAAATTTTATTTTTTAACCATCTATGAAATTTTCTATTAATTTTGTAAAATAAATTGTTATAAAAATATATTTTATAAATTTTAGAATGACTAGAGTTAAGTAAAAAATAAGTAAAATCCATATCTAAATAAAATCTTTATTTAGTTACAGAAAACTACATAACTTTTAGGAAGACCTGAAAAAAATGGCCGTGAGAATTCACAAGACAGACAGGTTAATTTAACAGCTGCAAAACTCTTAGTGGATGAGGGGGAAAAAAAAAAAAAAAAAGAATATTCTCATCCCTTTTTCTACCAGTAGGGAAAGGATATAAATAAGGAAGAGCAGGAAAAGAAGCACAAATTACAAAATACTGTAATGTATACAGACTGCCCCTAAGGAGGTTTCAGATACTTCCTTCTTTCAATGAAGTGTCTGTACTGCCTTTGATATTAAATCACAGTTGCCTTTTAATAAAAGTTTTATATTAAATTCTCTCTCTGCTGAGCACTTCTTAAATGACAAAAGCAAATGGCAACAGTTATTCTCTAGATAGGTGATGTCTTTATTAGTGGAAACAAAAATGACTTTTGTAATAATGGCTGTCTAGTCATTCTCCACCAGATTTAAAGCACAAAAGCCTTGCACATGTGCCTTGTCTTAGTGCCTAGTAAGACAGCTTATTTTATGGCAGCTATTGTGTCTTAATCAACTCTGAAGTCTTCAAAGACTCTGGAAGGAACCACAGCTCATATTGTGTGCTTAATGTGTTTGCTACAAGTTTGGACAAATGGCAAATCCCTAGGCTTAAATTTGATAAGTAAAAACGAAATACATCAAAAAAATTATTTCCTTGTTCAAATTTTCAAAGGTAAATCAGAAAAGAAAATATGGGAACAGTGAAATGTATTCCCATTGTATTTGTTATCATGAGGCTTTATTTGCCTTGGGAAAAGCTAATGCAACATTTTTTTTCTCTTTTTTTAAGGATCATTTTAAATTGTTATTACATTCTGCATCTGCTCTACCTTAAGCTTAAGAAAAAAAGAGTCAATAATGTCCCTTGAGAATTATGAACAGATGTCTTAGGTTATGTATTTGAAACTGATTTTTTTTCTTTATTTAAGCAATATTTTTAATGATAATAATCAAATATTATATTACATATGGAAAATTCTATGCTTTTGTTTTTTTGGATCTGTACTTAAAACTATATTCCCAAGGTCTTTAGAAGTTTATTGCATTAAAATGTTTTATTTTTTTAATCATGGATTTGTGAAAAGTTAATTAAATTAATTTTCTATTTGTAGTGAAATATCCTTTATCATTTACTTTTCTTCTCATTTTTATTACCTCTGGAGAATAATCTCAAAATACACTTATAAACTCAGTGTAGGACAAATAATCTTAATTTTAGAAAACATTTCCTCACATGTATTTAACATGCCTGGCCTAGTTCATGTTATTGTTTGAAAAATTTTTGCTTTGACAACAGTTGATTTCAGACTGACAGCTTCCAAAGGATATGTCTTTTCATCATTTGATAAAAGAATAAAAATAGTGCTTAAATGATAGATCTAATTATGTTACTTAAAAATTTAAAAGTAATAGAAGTCTTGATTCAAAGGTTGCTTGTTTCTTGTCACTGTTCTAAATGCTTTGAATTTATTCAGTCCTTACAACAGCAATATAAAGTGAGCATTATTTCTGTTACTACTGCTTTTCACTAAGGACTCTTGAGGCAATAATCACTTTATACCTATAACAAAAATGGGAGTCTGGGGCATCTTTCATGGATTATAACACAATATTACTCCTTTCACAGTAATTGAATACTTATTTTTTTCAGAAAAAAAAATTGGTATGTATTCTCTGTGTAGTCCATGGAGAAGAAATTTATAGCTCCAAATATTCTATTTAACATAACCTTCTACTGAAATCACAATCAGTAGCCGTCATCCAACATCGCCTAAAGAGGCAATGTTCTATCTCCTATTCCAGGGTACGTGTTCAAATGCTTAATGACCCATTTTATACACTTTATATATGTAATTAATTGTAAGGTAAATTCATGGGTTGTGGCCCAGCCTCTGTGATTCAAAATGATTGAAGGCTCTTGACACACAAAAGTATGAAGCTATACATTTGCTGTTCTGTGGTTTTAGAAACTGTCCTAAAAATACAGTAAACAAACATGCCAGTTTGCCCAAAAAAGTCTCAATTTCTGCCTGTTGTACTGAGGTCCCATAAGTGTCCTGGTTTGAATGATATATGAAAGGGTCATACTCCCTATAAACTCACTTGTGAGTAGTGGTTTTTATCCTACTGGGCTTGATATGAAGGAGAAAAGTACTTGATATCACTACATGTTTCCTTTGCTATAAGAGGTGTCCTGAAACAGCAATTTGCAGTAAAATAGAAGGACAAACAGAAATATAAATTAAGTGTCAAAAGTAAACAAAAGGATGTGTGGTGTTCTCTATACTTCATAAAATATTCTTGAAGTAAAATTTCACAGAACAGACAAATTATAAAGGCAAGTTCTATTATTTACAAATTGCTTCACAAATTGTAAATGGCAATAAATAAATGAGCTCTCAACTCATCTCACAATGCTGATTAAAATAAATGCTACTTCTCTGATTGCTGTAAACGATATTGTCTTTTTCACTCTATTGCAAATCTTTAACCTTACTATCTCACCAACAGTGATACTAAAACTGAGATAAAAATATAGCTTCAATGTATTGTCAGTCATTTCACATCTATATTCACCAAGAGAAGAATAAAATTCACTGCTCAGGGATTTGTTTATTATATGGTCAAGTCCTTTAAATATGGTCTCATTGATTCCTTTAAAAAAGTTAATTGGATTTCAAATTGACTGCTAGGATTCTTCTGTCCTGACAGTTTTTTTATTCCTTATAAATAAATTAAAGGGGTAATTTTGTTAAACACCACCATATAAAATATTACTTATTACACAATACTTTCTCTGAAATATGAGTATTTCATATTACATCCTATAGGTTAAATGATTTATACAACATATGTATTGATTGAGATAAAAAAAATTGAATCAGTTAAATCCATTAACTATTTTCTCATGTCTATCAACATTATTGAGCATGATCTCTGGTGGTGGTGTACTACATAGAAAATGCTAAAAATACTACCTTATAATGAAAATACTGTGATTAATATTGAAAATGATTTTTAAATTGTCTTTCACTTCAATTATTACAATAGCACTTGACTTTATTTTCAAAATATTCATTTATCAATGCTAGCTTGATGAATTAAAGCTGTTTTTAGTTCCAGCAAAAGAGGCATTACAAATGCAGTCGTTGTATTCATATATTTCAATAAAACATTTATTTGAATTTTACTATAGATGGTCTCATTATACCTATTAAGATCAGAGATTTCTTAATTTCACTTTTAAAAATTCAAACAAATGTAATCTATTGCTATATATTGAGCAATAAAAATTATCTTAAAGTTAGCTGGTTTTGAAAGGCTCTAATTGCATACCTGTCATTAAATTTACTAGTTTTCTATATTTAGTTTTATTTGTAATGCCAAGTTTGTGTTACTATGATAAATTAGTATAGGGACAGAGTGAAGTTTTGAATAGACATTGAATTATTACAAAAATAAAATGTCCACAAATGCCCACTGTCTTCCTTACCTTGTGCTATTATAACAAAAATGCCACAAGTTGGTGGGTTCTTATTGTTGTTGTTTGGTGCCTTCCATTCAGCTCTGATTTATAGCAACCCTACGTACAACAGAAGAGAACACTGCTCAGTCCTGTGACAGCCTCACAATCCTTGCAGCCACTGTCATAGTCCATCTTGTGGAGGCCCTTCACTTCTTTGCTGACCCTCCCCTTTACCAAGCATGATATCCTTCTCCAGGGAATGGTACTTTCTGACAGTATGGTCAAAGTAGATGAAATGAAGTCTGGCCATTCTCATTTCCCAGGAACATTTTGGCTGTACTTCTTCCAAGGCAGATTCATTGGCTTTTCTCACAGTTCATAGTAGTTTCAGTATTCTTTGGCAACACCACAACTCAAAAGCATCAACTCTTCTTCGGTCTTCCTTATTCATTTTCCAGCTTTCACATGCATGAAGCCAAGGGGCAGTTTAAGCATAGATACTGAAACAAGGCGGGCTTGTGCTTACTCACTGATCTGCACTGAGCACTTTCCCTTGTTACCCTCCCGAGAGGGACCGGGTCTCCAGGAGAAAGGTAAGCACAGGCGTAGCACAGAGTAGCAGGCCGAAGAGCAAGAGAAAGGGGTAAAACACAGGAAGCCAAAGAGAAGAGCAATCAGCCA
>NW_006922230.1:533521-544639 GCF_000298275.1 Orycteropus afer afer | reverse complement strand
AACCAGAAGGCTGGCGGTTCAAACCCACCAGCCACTCCTCGGAAGGAAGGTTGGGCAATCCTACTTCCGTAGTGATACTGCCTCCGAAACCCAAGGAGGGGTCGCTATGAGTCGGGGCTGACTCTGCGGCACATAACAACAACAACAACAACAACAAGCCCTGAAGGCACAGTGGTTAAGTGCTTGGCTGCTAACCCAAAGGTCAGTGATTTGAACTCACCACCCCTGGTGGGAGCAAGATGTGGCAGTCTGCTTCCATAAAGATTTACAGCTTAGGAAATCGTATGCAGTTCTGCTCTGTCCTACATGGCCGCTATATTCTGAATTGATACAATGGCAATGAGATTGAGTGCTTTTTTATTTTGCTTTGTATCCATTCACTGATAAAGTCTGTGATATGTAAAATTGGATCTGGAAAGTAAGACAAGCCACTTGTCTATCTATTACTAACAGGAATAAGAAAACTTGTTGATTTCTATATTATCTTCTATCACACAGAGGCCCAGAAATATGTATTAGGGGGAGTGGACTTCCCTTGTGAGAAGTAATATAAATTTATGTAGCAATTGAAAAATAAAATGGAAAAGTCATTTCTGTAAATTACCTAGATAGAATTAGTTTGTAAACTTTAGAGGTTGTCCAATGACAGTATAAATCTTGTCTGATTTTTATCAATTTACTATACATACACACACACATACACAAAGACAAAGAAAGAAAGAGAGATTGAGAATATACTTTTTAAGTTAATCTTTAACTGTACAGTGAAGTGTGATGGTTAAGTTTATGGATTAACTTTACAAGGCTATGGGTAGACAGTTATTAAATCAAACACTAGTTTAGATGCTCCTGTGAAGGAATTTTGTAAGAATTATGCAAGCGTTTTCCTGTTTGACAATCAAGAGAATATGAAAAGTAGATGTTCCAAACCATAACAGCTTACTTTTAAAGAGTGTTTTTTCATATATTGTAAAAACAAACAAACAAACAAAAAATTTATTAATTCAAAACTTAAATGAAAAGTAATACAGGATGAAAATTATATTCATAATTGCTACATGTGATGATTTGGGGGCTTCTCCAAGGAAAGGAATGTTGTATTGGTCCATGCTCTATACCTGTGACCTTTGGATCAACAAATTTTAGTATTGGATAAGAGTTTTGATTTGCTTGAATCTGTTTTGATCATTCAAAACTTGGTGGTGCACAAGTTAACCATTCAGCTGCTAACTCGAAGATTGGCTGTTCTAACCCACCCATAAGCTCCTGGTAATCTGGTTCCATAACAATCACAACCTGGGAAACTCCATGAAACATTTCTATTTGTCTTAATAAGTCATTATGAGTCAAAAATCAATTCAACAGCACCTAAAACAACATCTCAATGCAAAGATTTTTTTTCTTTTTAATTTTGTATTTCAGTAACATTGCTGTTGTGGTTGTTAGGTGCCATTGAGTCAGCTCTGATTCATGGTGACCCTATGTACAACAGAAGGAAACATTGCCTGGTTCTACACCAGCCTCACAATCCTTGGTATACTTGAGCCCATCCTTGCAGCCACTGTGTCAATCCGTCTTGTTGAGGATGTTTCCCTTTTTTGCTGACCCTCCACTTTACCAGGCATGGTATCCTTCTCCAGGGAATGTTCCCTTCTGACAACTTGACCAAAGTAGGTGAGACAAAGCCTGGTCATTCTTGCTTCCAAGGAGCATTTTGGCTGCAATTCTTCCAGGACAGATTTGGTAGTTCTTCAGTACTTTCACCAACCCACCACTCAAGAGCATCGACTCTTTGGTCTTCACTATTCATTGTCCAGCACTCAAGAGCATCGACTCTTTGGTCTTCACTATTCATTGTCCAGCACTCATAGGCATACGGAGTGATTGAAAATACCATGGCTTGGGTTACCAAAAAAAAAAAAAAAAAACCTCACTGCCATAGAGTAGTTTCTGACACCCATTGCATTTCTGAGGCTGGAAATTTTTACAGAAGTAGATTTCCCCATCTTCCTTCTGCTGAGCAGCTGATGAGTTTGAGCCTCTGACCTTCTGGTTAACACTTAAGTGCCTTATCCCCTACACCACCAGAGTGCCATGGCTTGGGTGAGGCACACCTTAATCTTAAAAGTGACATCTTTGCTTCTTAACATTCTAGAGAAGTCTTTTTCAGCAGACGTTCCCAGTGCAATACAATTTCTGATTTCTTGACTGCTACATGCATGGGTGTTGATTGTGGATCAAAGTAAACTGAAATCCATGACAACTTTAATCTTTTCTATTTATCATGATGTTGCTTATGGGTGCAGTTGTGAGGATCTTTGTTTTCTTGATGTTGAGGTGTGATACATACTGAAGATTATAGTCTTTCATATTCATCAATAAGTATTTCAAACCATTTTCATTTTCAGCAAGCAAGGTTGTGTCATCTGCATGTCACAGATTGTTAATGAGTCTGCCTTCAGTCCTGATGCCATGTTCTTTTTCTTATAGTCCACTTTCTCAGATTATTCACTCAGCAGACGGATTTAATAAGTATGGTGAAAGGATACAACCCGGTCACACACCCTTCATGATTTTAAACCATGTAGTATCCCATTGTTCTGTTTGAATTACAGTTTCCTGGACTATGTACTGTTTCCTCATGAGCACAATTAAACTGCAGAATTCCCATTCCTCTCAAAGTTATCCATAATTTGTTATGATCCATAGTCAAATATCTTTGCAAAGTCAATAAAACAGAGGTAAATATATTTTATGTATTCTGTTTCCTTTCAGCCAAGATCCATCTGACATAAGCAATTATCTCCCTTGTCCCATGTCCTCTTTTGAATCCATCTTCAATTTCTGGAAGCTTCCTGTCAATATACTGCTGGAATCATTTATGAGTTATCTTCAGCTAAATTTTACTTGGGTCTGATATTAATGATATTGTTAGTTTACATCCATATATTATTATTAAATAATATGTTGTTGTTGTTGTTATGTGCCGTTGAGTCAGACCCAACTCATAGAGACCCCTCCTTGTGTTTCCAAGGCAGTATCACTATGGAAATAGATTGTCCATCTTCCTTCCGAGGAGTGGCTAGTGGGTTTGAACCACCAGCCTTCCGGTTAGCAGTCAAGTGCTTTAGGCACTATGCTACCAGAGCTCCCATTAAATAATATATCCACATATTAAATATTATACTATGTCACAATTCACCAATCTCATTTATTTTTCACTATAAAGGGTAATTCACCAAGTGTTGGTGAATATTTCTGGCTCTAAGATATAAACTTTATTTTCTTCTCTAATTTTATAGATTTATTTTTATATAATCTTATTGTCTTCAAGATATTCTAGCACACAAAGAAAGAAGAAAGATGCTAGATAGAATTTTAGGTGCAATCAGTGCTATATCTGACCCACTTAAGCATCAGTCATGAGTCTTTGACACTGTCCCACCCTGCCTAATTAGACTTCACTCAATAGTTTCTTACTAATTAAATAAATGAATTCTTTAATATTATGTTACCATTTCTACTTTAAAAATGTATAAGGACTTTGCTTCTCCTAGCTATTATTTTAGTCAAATTCAGTATAATTTCAATGCTATACAATCGATATATTAACATAGCCTAGTTTCGGTAGTATGAAAAAGAAGGCAAAAACACATTTTCCATAATAATTTGTGTGAACATTTAATGCACTCACAGAAATGATGAAGTTTGAGTTCTCCAAGAGGTTCCTTTAAAAAGGCCTAAGGATATACTTCCAAAAAATCATATCATTGAAAACTCTATGAAGCACAGTTATACTCTCACACACATTGGGTTGCCAAGAATCAGATTTAACTCCATGATAAGTGAGAACTAGTCTAAGTATTTAGGTCCATTTTTGCTGGTGCTTCTATTTACAAGCTAAGACTTTTTATTATTATTTTATTTTTAACATTATTATGTACAAATGTTCTAGAATGTTCTACTCAAATGGTGGTATATTTTACAAAATGTGTTCTCTATGAGTGAGTTTTATGAACTGATTATCCTCATGTTGCTCTTTATACTATGAGTTCTTGGAAATGATAGGAAAAGTTTACTTATCTTAGATATTTTTGATATATGATTGAAAGAAGAGAAAATATATCCTGACTAGAAGTATATTGACTGTGCTACCAGAAAATAAAGAGCTCTTGTGGTGTAGTGCCTAAGGTCTTATGGTGCTAACTAGAAGGTAGGAGTTCAAACCCACCAGCCACTCCTTGGAAGGAAGGTTGGATAATCTACTTCTGCAGTGATAAATTCTTTGAAACCCAAGGAAGGGTCTCTATGAGTCGATTCCCACTCAATGGCAGTGTATTTGGTTTGGTTTGGTTTGGTTTTGGTAGCAGAGTGCCTAAGGCATCTGACTGTCAACCAGAAGGTTGGTGGTTCAAACCCAGGAGCCACTCCAAGGAATGAAAACTGAGCAATCTATTTCCATAAAGATTTCCTCCCTCAGAAACCCTATGAGGGTAGCTATGAGTTGGAATTGACTGGATGGCAGTGAGTTTTATTTATTTTATTTTTTTATTTAGAAGCATATTGTAATATCTGATATTTAAGTCTTTATAAATGGATTCTATTGGACCTGTAAGACTTTTTTGTTCTTTTATTGCTACCACGCTAGAAGTTAAAGCTATGCAGATATTGCACTAAGAGTTATTTTATACATATATATATATATTATCATTGTAACTCTTTATTTTATTCTATTTCATTTTTTTCTTTTTTTAAAAAAAGAGGATTTTAGAATGATAACCACCTAAATTCTGATACTGTGGTCAGTAGGAGAGAGGAAAGGTATCATAAGGCACAGCATTTCTTTCTTTGTGTGTGTGGTTTTATTTTATTTGTTCTTTCTTTCTTTTTTTTTTTTTTTGGAATGCAAAGCTTGAACACTTATTCAATACTCTTTCGATCAGTATGCTGAGGAAAGAATCCAAGAAGCTGGACTATATGACGAAGAGCACAGTATCAAAATTGGAGGAAGATTCATTAACAACTAATAGTATACAGATGATACAACCTTGCTTGCTGAAAGTCAAGATGACTTGAAACACTTACTGATGAAGATTAAAGACTACAGTCTTCAGTATGGATTTCACCTCAATATAAAGAAAACAAAAGTCCTCACAACTGGATTAATAAGTAACATCACAATAAATGGAGAAAAGATTGAAGTTGTCAGGGATTTCACTTTATTTGGACCCACAATAAACACCCATAGAAACAGCAGTAAAGACATTAAATTATTGCACTGGGCAGACACATCATAAAAGACCTCTTTAAGGAGTGAAGAATCTAAGATATCACTTAGAAGACTAATGTACATGAGCATGATATTTTCAATAACTTCATATGCATGTGGATGTTGGATAATGAATAAGGAAGACCAACAAACTGATGCCTTTGAATTGTGGTGTTTGGCAAAGGATACTGAAAATACCATGGACTGCCAGACCAAACACATCTGTCCTGGAAGAGGTGAAGCCCAAATACATATTCATTGGAAGCGAGATGGCCAGACTTCGTCTCACCTATTTTGGTCATGTTGTCAGAAGGAACCACTGCTGGAGAAGAATATTATGCTGGATAAAGGAGAGAGTCAATGAAAAAGGGGAAAACTTTCAACAAAGTGGATTGACACAGTGACTGCTAGGATGGGCTCAAGCATATCAATGACTATGAGATGACGCAGGACTGTGCAGCACTTCATTTTGTTGTCCATAGGGTTGCTATAAGTAGTAGCTAATTCAGTGACACCTAACAACAACAGCAACAAAGTTGGAGTGCAAACGCTGAATAGGAAACCCGTATCTTCCCTATTACCTCTTCAGTAGCTAGCTGGAATGAGAAAAATTTGTAAAATAGATATACTCAATATGACTTTAGAGTGTTGTTGAGAAAATGTTCTGTGATCTATCAAGTAGATTTTAAGTCATTGAAACCCTGAATGACAGACTAGAACTGTCCCCTACAATGCCTGAGTCTGAAATCTTTACTGAAGCCCATCATCAGGAGTTTTCTTCCCAGGAACAGCTGGTGGACTTGAGCTCCCAACCTTTCCATTAGAGGCCAAATTCTTAACCATTGCACTGACAGGACTCTTTAAGTGAGGCTCATTACTATATTTATTAAGCAGAAAAATCAAAATAAATTAATAGAATATATATTTTTTAAAATGCAGAGAGATTCTGCACTTGTTACTATTTAAATTTATCCATTAGAATCTTATGTAGGTGTTTTGCTGTGTTAACAGTCAAATTATTATGATTGTGTTGAACCCAAAGAAAAGCATGTTAAGGTGTCAAGGACCCTTTTGTGTGAACTTCTAAAGGTAAAGACATTGAAATATCTTATTTCTACTTAATGCCTTCATATACTTAGTCACTATAAAATAAATGTGTGTACATGAAACATATGAAAAGTATTACACATTTACATAGAATGTCTCTGCTTTATGGCTTGCTTTTATTTACCTCAGATGAACAATGTATATTTCAGTGTGCATTTGCAGGCACACACACATATATACATATATATATTCCTATGTAAATTGTCTATCTTTTTATATAAAACCACATTAAGTTAAAATTTTTAAAAAAACAGAAGTTCCAGTAAGACGACGGAATAAGCAGACAAACTGCACAGACCCTCTTCAACAAAGAAAAGAGAAACTAGTTAACACAGTTAAAGAACATAATTCCAGAGCCCTGAGATTTTAAAGGAAGGACACAGAAGTGGACTAAACTGCAACTAGTAGAAGAACCTGCATGAAAATACCGAAAAAGAAGACATACAAAGCTGCAGACTGTTAGCAATCCTGATGGCAAGGACAGCTTGGATCTTACCAAGTGGTGTTAGAACCTAAGAACTAACCTAAAAATTGCCCTGCTAGCCAGGTGTTGGATGGAGGACTGCACTGGTGGCTGGTGAATAAAAGCGGAAGCAGTAAAGAGATAGACAGGCTGAACTGTGGATTATTGGCTCTCTGGAGGGCACAGGCATTTTGAATGTTTACAAGTGGTTCAACCATTTTAAATATTTAAAGCAACATCATTCTCTTAGATTCCAGGGATGTAAGAATAGGCTCCACTTGCCAGGAGCTACAAGTACACACCAGTCACTGAGGACTGAAAAAGTGTGATATCCCTCTTGTTACTCTTATACCCCACACCCTCTTGGTGAACAAAGGTGCAGCCATCCCTCATTCCCACCCACCTTCCAGGCTGGCAGAATTTCATCCCAGTCTGTGTGCTCTGAGGGAGCCTGGGTGCCTAGCCCTGGTGCACTGATTTTTTTTTTCCTTTTGTTTTAGTTTGTTTGTTTTTGTCTGTTTTAAAATTATTCTTTTATATATTTTTTCATCCTTTTGAGCTTTTTCTCTCTTCCTTTTTCCTGGTTTTCATTATTTTCTTTCTGGTGGTTCTCCTCATTCTTTGTTTTTCTTTTTGCATTGTTCCCATTTTTTTCTTCATTATTCTCCTACTCTACCTCTTTTCTCTTATTCCCCCACCCAAAGATATTGCAGGTTTATTTTTCTTCTTCTGTCTCTTTTTCCATTCATTTTTTTCAGCTTTTAAATTATTTCTTTAAATATTTCCTACTATTTATTACATTTCCTCTCTCTCTCTTTTTCTCTCTCTCTCTTTCTTTTTCTCTTTTTGGTGATTGTTCCTGTGTGTTTGTGTGTGTGTGTTTATCATTTTGCTTTTATTTTTTTGATTATTGTTTTTGTCTAACTAAGTAGGAAACAGTAACCATGCCGATACAATGCAACCACACCTCCACCTCCTGAAGCTTCACTTACTGAGAGCCACCACTTCCTTCTGTGCCAACTAGCCAACAACATGTGACTATCAAAAAGAGCCTGAATCACCCTTAACTGCTCTTCACAATGAGTTAACAGAGACCTGTGAAATCACAATCATTCTCTATCACACCCACCAGGAGACAGGTGGTGAGTGCATAATTGCTACCAACTAAGAAATAGAAGAGCACAGTTCTGAGCATATTCAGATACATCCCCCCCCAAAAAAAAAGAAAAAAGAAAATCTTGTGCAAATCATTCCAACATACAATCTTAAATTAAATATAAATACAACAATGTCACAATGTCTCAGAGACAACAAACAATCACAGTCCACACAAAGACGCAAGATAAAGTAGGAGAAATAAGGGAGTAAGATACAGACCAAGAATACAATCCTGAAGAAGAAGCAACATTGGAACTCCCTGATAAGAAATTCAAAATAATTATATTTAGATGCCTTCAACAGATTGATAGACAGATCAAGGAAAACACTGACAAAATAAAGGTAAACACAGACAAAACCCTACAACAATTTTGGAAGAAAATGCAAGAACAAAATGATAAAATAAATGAAAATTTAAAAATGATCCAAAATCTACAGAGAAATTCAGAAGATTAATACTAAATTTTCAGAAATAGATAACACATTGAAAGGGCAAAGGAGATGAATCAAATCAGTGCAAGATAGAATTAATGAAATTAAAGACAAATACCTAAATACTTCTTTGGAAAGGGATCAATCAGAAAAAAGATCAAAACCAAATGTAGAAAGCCTAAGATTTGTGTGGGATACCATGAAAAGTAATAATCTATGTGTAATCAGAATTTCAGAACAGGAAGAGAACAAGACAACCACTGAGAAGATTGTCCAAGATTTGTTGAAAGATAACTTCCCTGATAAAATAAAAAAATGAGAATATATCCATTCACAAGTGCAATGAATCTCAAAGTGGATAGACCCCAAAAGAAAATCACAAGACATATCATCATCAAACTCATCAAAACCAAAGACAAAGAAAGAATCCTGAGAGCAGCACTGGAAAAACAAAAAAGTTATGTACAAATGGCAACCAACAAGATGAAACTCTGATTTCTGAGCAGAAATCATGCATGTGAGAAGGCAATGTGATGGTATATATACAGCTCTGAAAGAGAAAGATATCCAATCAAGAATTATATACCCAGTAAAATTGTCCCTCAAATAAGATGGTGAAATCAGGAGATTTCCAGATAAGCAGAAATTAAGGGAATTTGTTAAAACCAGAACAACCATACAAAAGATACTAAAGAGAGTCCTTTCAACAGAGAACCAATAATAACAAACAGCAACTGACCATTAATGCAAAAGATGATAACCCAGAAGCCAACACAGCTGTGGAAGTATCCAAAGTAAAATAAGCTTACAAGATTGTACACAGGGAACCAAAGACATCAATTGGCAAGTGAGGACAACTACAAACCAAAAAGAGGGGGAAAATAGTGTAATTACAGAATTTCTAAATGATGAGGAAGTCAAGAGAGTTGAAAGATAGAATGGACTGTTCTAAACTTGGGGAGAAAATTATAACTCACAGGGTAACCTCAAAGAAAAATGATAAACCTTCACACCACAGTAAAAAAGAGAAAAAAGCAAAATATTTAGCAAATATTGAAACAAGAGCAGCAAAGGACATAACATGATTCATAAACAAAATGAGCTCAGCACAGAAAATTTTATGGAACAAAGAAATCAGGAACACCAGGAAAAAGCACACAACAAAATGACAGTAACCAACTCATACTTGTCAATAATTACACTGAATGTTAATGGATTAAATGCACTACTCAAGAGACAGAGAGTTGCACACTGGATAAGAAAATATAATCCATCAATATGCTGCCTACAAGAGACACACCTTAGAGAGGAAGACAAAAATAGACTAAAAATCAAAGTTTGGTAAAAGATGTATCAAGCAAATGACAACCAAAAAAGAACAGGAGTGTCAATACTAATTCCTGATCAAATTGACTTTAAGACAAAAACCAACATACAAGACAAGAAAGGACATTATATAATGAAGAAATGATCAATTGAACAAGAAGATGTTAACATAATAAATATCTATGGACTCAATGAAAGAGCCCCAAATACATACATCAGACTAAAAAGAATTGGAAAGGCAAATAGATGACTCCACACTAGTAGTGGGAAACATTAATCCAAAACTTTTAAAGAGAGATAGAACTGGAAATAAACTCAACAAAGATGCAGAAGAGCTAAACAATACAACCCACCAGATTGACCTGTACATATCTACAGAGCATTTGACTCAACAATAGCACAATAGACATTCTCCTCCAGTGCACATGGAACATTCACAATATGTTAGACCATAAAGCAAGCTTTAATAAATTTTAAAATATTGAAATACTTCAATGTGTCTTCTCAGATCACAATGTTATCAAATTAGAAATCAAAAATAAGAAGGTCCATGGAAAAAGAGCAAACACATGGAAACTGAACAACACCATTCTTAAGAAAGACTAGGTAAGAGAATAAATAAAAAATGAAATTCAAACATTCCTTTAAAAAAATGAGAATGAAAACACAACATACCAAAAGCATTGGGACACAGCGAAAGTAGGGATCAGAGGCCAATTTATAGTACTAAATGCACACATCAAAAAAGAAAGAAGAGCTAAAGTCAACACTGTAAACCATTAGAAAAAGAACAGCAAGAAAAGCCGAAAGTCACCCAAAGAAAGGAAATAATAAAGATTTGAGCAGAAATCAATGCAAGAGAAAAGAGAAAGACAACAGAAAAAATCAACAGGGCTAGAAGTTGGTTTTTTGAAAATAATAATATTGACAAACCACTGCAAATCTAACAAAGGAAAAGAGGAAGAGAACACAAATAGTATGAAAAATGAACAAATTGGGTGACATCACAACAGAAGCAACCAAAATGAAAAAAGATAATATCAGGATGCTATGAAGAACTGTACTCGAATAAATATGAAAACCTAAAAGAAATGGAAAGATTTCTAGAAATATGCTACTTACCTTAACTAAAACAGAATGATGTGGAAAAGTTGAACAGAACCATCAAAAGAGAAGAAATCGAACAGGTCATAAAAAATTTAACAACATTTTTTATGGGCAAGATGGTGGACTAGGCAAAAAGACTGCACAGACCCTCTTCAACAAATAAAAGGGAAACCAATTAACACAGACACAGAAGATAATCCTGGACCCCTGAGCCTTGAAGGGAAGGATATAGATGTGGACTAAACCCCAACTAGCA
>NW_006922230.1:530134-530557 GCF_000298275.1 Orycteropus afer afer | reverse complement strand
GGCTTGGGACCATAGTCGCAGGGGACATCAAGCTCAATTGGCATTACATACTGTATAAAACATTGTTCCACCTCCTACTTTGGCAAGTAGCGACTGGGATCTTAAAAGCTAGCAAGCTGCCATCTGGATTCAAGGATGGGTCTCTCCTCATCCAGAGCAAAGAAGAATGAAGAAAACCAAAATTCATGTAAACAATTAGTCCTAGCGACTGGTACATCTGCGGCCTATATGACTATGAGACCAGAAGAACTAGATGGTGCCTGGCTACCACTGTCATCCACTTGGAAGGAGATCTGTGTAGCAGATCCTTGATAGAGAGGGAAAACAATGTGGAACAAAACTCAAAATCATATGGAGAAAAAAAAAAGGGTAAGGACCAGGTTTGCTGGTCCAATAGAGCCTGGTGGAACCACTGAGACTATG
>NW_006922230.1:526227-528631 GCF_000298275.1 Orycteropus afer afer | reverse complement strand
TTGAACCGCCAGCCTTCTGGTTAGCAGTCAAGTGCTTTAGCCAGTATGCTACCAGAGCTCCTACATTATGACCTAGTAGGGTTCATATCAGGTATGCAAGCATGTTTCAACATTAGAAAAACAACAAATATCATCCACCAAATAAATAAAACAAAGGAAGAGTACAACATGATCATACCACTCAATGCAGAAAAGGTATTTGATAAAATCCAACACCCATTCCTATGAAAATTATCAGCAAAGAATAGAAGGGACATTCCTTAACATAATAAAAGGCATATATGCAAAAACAATAGCCAACATTATTCTCAATGGAGAATTAATGAAACGATTTTCCTTGTGAACCGGATCCTGACAAGGATTCCCTCTATCACCACTTCTATTTAACGTTATATTGGAAGTCCTAGCCAGGGCAATTAGGCAAGAAAGGGAAATCAAAGGCATCCATATTGGTAAGGAAGAAGTAAAACTATCCCTAATTGCTGATAACATGATCTTATACCTGGAAAACCTAAGAGACTCAGTCAAAAAGTACTGGAACTAATTGAGTGATTTAGCATAGTGGCAGGATACAAGATCAACATGCAAAAATTGGTTGACTTCCTCTACACAAGAGATTGAAGAAAAAGAAATTAGAAAATCAATACCATTTAGAATAGCTACCAAAAAATAAAATAAAATAAAGTACTTGGGAATAAATCTTACCAGGGACACAAAAGACCTTTACAAAGAAAACTATAAAAGTCTACTTCAGGAAACCATAAGAGATCTAAACAAATGAAATAACATACCATGCTCATGGATAGGAAGTTTGAACATTGCAAAAATGTCAATTATACCCAAAGCAATCTATACACTCAATGCAATCCCATTCAAGATCTCATCAACATTCTTTAAGGATATGGTAAAATGAATTACTAACTATATGGAAAGGAAAGAGACCATGAATAAGTAAAGCACTATTGAAGAAGATCAAAGTAGGAGGTCTCAAACTGCCAGATCTCAAAACCTACTATACAGCTACAGTATTCAAATTGCCTGGTATTGGTATGACAGACACATAGACCAATGGAATAGAACTGAGAACCCATAAATAAATTCATCAACCTGTGGTCTGCTGATCTTTGCAAAGGGCAAAAATCTATTAAATGGGAAAGAGATTGTTTAATAAATGGTGCTGGCGAAACTGGATATCCATTTGCAGAAAAATGAAACAAGATCTGTACCTCACACCACACACAAAAACCAACTCCAAATGGATCAAAGACTTAAATGTGAAACCTAAAACTATAACATTACTCAAGGAAAAATTAGGGGTAAATCTGAGGGCCCTAATGTATGGCATAAATAGATTATCAAGCATAACCTAAAATGCACCAACAGCAGAAGATAAACTAGATGAATGGGGCCTTCTAAAAATTAAATTTTATTGTGCTTTATAAGTCTTCTTAAAAGTGTAAAAGAGAACCTACAGATTGAGAAAAAAAAAATATTTGGCTATGACATCTGACAAGGGACTTATCTCTAAAGTTTATAAAAACCCCAACACCTCAACAATAAAAAGATAAATAAACCAATTAAAAAATGGGCAGAAGACATGGATAGGCATGTCACAAAAGAGGATATTCAGGTGGTCAACAAACACATGAAGAAGTGTTCAGAATCCTTGGCTATTAGAGAGATGCAAATCAAAATAATAATGAGAAACCATCTTGTCCCAGAACTAGTAGCAAAGTTCAACAAGACAGAAAATAACAAATGCTGGTGAGGATGTGCAGAGATCAGGATTTTCATACACTGCCATCATATAATACAAACACTGTGGAAAGCAGTATAATCCCTTAAAATGTTGGGATTAGAATACCATTAGTCCAAGGAATTCCATTACTAAGTATATATCCTAAAGTAATGAGAGCCAGGACAAGAACAGACATATGCACAGCCATGTTCTTCGCAGCACTATTTACAATAGCAAAAATGTGTTAACAACCTAAGTGACCATCAACAGAAGAATGGATAACCAAACTATGTTGCATATACAAAATGAAATATTATGCAACTCTGAAGAATAACATAGATTATGTGAAACACCATGTGATGTGGATGGACTTGGAGGACATTATGCTGAGAAAATAAGTAAGTCACAAGAAGACAATTTTTTTTTTTTGGTTGTTGTTAGGTGTCATTGAGTCATTTCTGACTCCTAGCAACCCCATGCACAGCAGAACGAAACACTGCCTGATCCTGTGCCAGCTCCATGATCCCTGCTATACTTGAGCCCATCATCGCAGCCACCGTGTCAATCCATTTCATTGAAGGCCTCCCCCTCTTTCATCGACCCTCCACTCTACCAAGCATGACATCCTTCTCCAGGGAATGGTCCCTTCTGACAACATGACCAAAA
>NW_006922230.1:514736-524997 GCF_000298275.1 Orycteropus afer afer | reverse complement strand
AACTAGAGGCTTAAATTTTTTCTTCAGTTCTTTCAGCTTGAGAAATACCAAGCATGTTCTTCCCTTTTGGTATTCAAACTTCAGGTCTTTGTACATTTCATTATAGTAATTGGTTTTGTCTGCTTGAGCTGCTCTTTGAAATCTTCTGCTCAGCTCTTTTATCTTGTCATTTCTTCCATTGGCTTTAGCTACTCTTCATTCAAGGGCAAGTTTCAGAGTCTCTTCTGTCATCCTTTGGGCTTCTTTTTTGTCTTTTAAGTGATCTCTTGCTTTCTTCATGGATAATGTTCTTGATATCCTCCCACAATTCTTCTGTTTTTCAGTCATTGTTGTTCAATGCATCAAATCTACTCCTTAGATGATCTCTAAATTCAGGTGGGATATATTCAAGATCATATTTTCCTCTCATGGACTTGTTTTAATTTTATTTAACTTCAAGTTGAATTTGCATATGAGCATTTGATGGTCTGTTCCACAGTCAGCTCCTGGCCTGGTTTTGGCTGAAGATATTGAGCTTTTCCACTGCCTCTTGTCACAGATGTAGTCAATCTGATTCCTGTGTGTTCCATCTGGTGAAGTCCACATGTAGAGCCGCCATTTGTGTTGTTGAAAAATGGTGTTTTCAATGAACAAGTTGTTGGTCTTGCAAAACTCTATCATGCGAGTTCCAGCATTATTTCTGTCACCAAGGCCATATTTTCCAACTACCAGTGATTCTTCTTTGCTTCCAACTTTTGCATTCCAGTCACCAGTGATAATTAACACATTCTGATTGCATGTTCTGTCAATTTCAGACTGTAGAAGTTGATAAAATTCTTAAATTTCCTCATCTTTGGCTTTGGTAATTGGAGAATAAATTTGAATAATAGTTTTATTAACAAGTCTTTCTTGTAGGTGTATGGATATTATCCTATCACTGACAGCATTGTACCTCAGGACAGATCTTGAAACATCCTTTGTGATGATGAACACCGTGCCATTCCACTTCAAATTGTCATTCCCTGCATAGTAGACCATATGTTGGTCTGATTCAAAATGGCCACAACCAGTCCATTTAAACTCACTAATGCCGAGGATATCAATCTTCATGTGTTCCATTTCATTTTTGACAACATCCAATTTTCCTAGATTCATACTTTGAACATTCCATGTTCCATTGATTAATGGATGTCTGCAGCTGTTTCCTTCAATTTGAGTGGTGTCACATCAGCAAATGGAGGTCTAAAATGCTTTACCTTATCCATGTGAGTAAGGCTGGGTTTACTCAGATGATGCAGTGGTTTCCCAGTCCTATTTTGAGAGCCTTCTAACCTAACCGGACTGTTAATAAAGTTGTACAGTAATGTATCAGACAGTGTTTCTTTGCTATTCATAAGATTTTCCCTGGCCAATTCTTTGAGAAGAGGATGGCCTCTTCCTTCTTCCTAGTCTGTCTCAGTCTGTAATCTGGGCTGATATCTGTGCACCATGTGCATCCCACTGCATTTGAAACACCAGTGTCTCAGCCCCAACACTCACATCAACACGTCACCATGGTAGGACAAACTGACAGACAAGTTTGTCTCCCTGTTGGAAACATCTCGTACTACCCTTCCCTGGGTCCCTGCAGCTGACTCCTCCTCTGTCCGGGTTCCTGGGTCTTTTAATCCCCTTTCTCCTGATCTCCTATTTTGCTTCTTTGGTAATGCCTGTGTTCTCTCTCCTCACCTGGATCCCTGTGGTTGACTGCTCCTCTGTTGGATTCCTGGGCCTTTTAATCCCCCTTGCCCCACTCTCCTGTCCTGCTGCTTTGGGCATGCTTGGGTTCTCTCTCCTTACCTGGACTCCTGCAGGTGACTGCCCCTCTGTCCTGGCTCCTGGACCTTTTAATCCCCTTTCTCCCACTCTCCCACCCTGCTGCTTTGGGCATGCCTGAGTTCTCTCTCCTCACCTAGATCCTTATAGCTGACTGACAAATATTGTATTAGTCCATTATTGTAAAAAGTCAAGGAAAGATTTATATATGGAAGCAATTTTCTATGTTGGTACCCAGGGCTGTAGTGGGAGGGAAGGAATTCTGTTAGACAGGTAGGGGCAAGTATTGATTTGGGTGAAGAGAAGGGCAATTAGCCAAATGTTAGTGATCAACATGGTGGCATTGAGGAAGAGAAAGACATAGAGAGGTGCAGGGAAGGCACAGACAACAAAGATGAATGCTTTTGCACATACAGTACTGTGTTGTCAGTGAAGGGAAACATTGATCTACGGGTGGATAGATGGGTGGACAGGCTGAATGGTTATGTATGTCTATGCAAGTGGAAGTGTGCCATGACCATGTATAGGGCTGGCAGAGTGTGTTTGAACAAGTGTATTCATAATTTCTGTAAGAATTTCCAGATACATAGTAGAGCTGACAAAGGACAAGATTGTAGACAATTCTTGGCCACAGCCAGCTCTCCCAAGGGAGCAAGTAGTTGGACCTGTGGGCTTGGAACCATGGTCACAGGGGACATCAAGTGCAACATACTACACAAAAACATTGTTCCACATCCTGATTTGGTGAGTAGCAAATGGGATCTTAAAAGCTTGCAAGCAGTCATCTAGATACAACAATGAGTCTCTCCTCATCCAGAGCAAAGAAGAATGAAGAAAACTAGACACATGGAAACAATTATTTCAAGGGACTGGTACACCATGTGATCCTTAGCCCACATGACTATCAGACCAGAAAAACTAGATGGTGCCCAGCTACCACTACCAACCATTCAGAGGGGGGATCTCTGTAGGATATCCTGAATAGAGGGGGAGAACAATGTGGAACAAAACTCAAAATCATAAAAAAAAAAAAAAAAATGATACCAGGTTTGCTGGTCTGATAGAGCCTTGTGAAACCCCTGAGACTATGGCCCCTAACTGCCCTTCAGGTCTGGAATTGAACCCACTCATGTGGCTCCAGCCAAACAAAAGTCAGGCATATGAGCTGAACATTTACATTAGGTAGATACATTCCCTGGAAAGAACAATTATGGGAGAATAGTATGGCTGTGTATGCACATGAAGACAGCTTGTGGGGCTGTAGTATATGAGAAGAAAGGAGACAGGTGAGGGGTAACTATGTGGGAGGGAGTGGAAGAGGGCTCTTGCATTGTGGGAAATTGCAGTCGATGTCATGAGACAAAGTATATGTGAACTGCTGTGTGAATAATGAATTTGCTCTGTAAACTTCCACCCAAATTACAACTAAAATTAAAAATAAAAAATTTAAAAACACAAAATAGTTTGTACATATGTAAATAGACTTAAGATTAAAAATATAAATAAAATTACAATTTGACTTTCTGTTGTCAAACACAAAATATACCAGACAATTGAGGAGATAATTTTTCAGGCTATTATAATAGGGAGAACATTCATTAATGATGAATGTCTCAAAGAACAGGAAAGGGTCAGGAAGAAAAGTCATCCATGATCCTCAAAGTGAATCATGATGAGGAGTGGACAGTGAATCTTATATAAAGGGTGAATATGAGTGATTCTCAGAATACATGAAGGAAAAATGGTGCTTTAAACAGAGGTAAGCGGGCAGGTTTCTTAGTAGTCTCTGTTTTCTGAAAACAAAGAACTTAGGTGAAGTCCAAAATAGGCATTTGTTTAATATCTACCACTCTAAAAAAAAAAGAAAGAAAGTGAAATTATTTTACAAGTATCATTTAATGAATGGATCTAGCTTATGGTATTTGGAAGAAATTATTAGACTTTTGTTGTTGTTGTTATGTGCCACGGAGTCAGACCCGAGTCCTAACGACCCCTTCCTTGGGTTTCTGAGGCAGTATCACTATGGAGGTAGATTGCCCAACCTTCCTTCCAAGGAGTGACTGGTGGGTTTGAACCACCAGCCTTCTGGTTATCAGTCAAGTGCCTTAGGCACTATGCTAACTTTTACCCAAGTTATTTTTCTCAGAAAAAGTTTTCAGTGAAGGGATTATGTTTTGATCAGAGCCTAAGATATGTCCCTGATATCCAATATGCATGGAGAAAAAAAAAATATTAATGAAAACCATTCATTTTTAATCAAATTTTCTTGCCCAATTAAATGAGGCAAAAAAAAAAAAAGAGAGAGAGAGAGAGAGAGAGAAACTTAGAATCAAACCATCTTTCCTTTTAGAATTGTTCATTTTGAAAACAAAAGCCTAATGTTAATTCTTGTGTATAGCTCTACAGAAATTTCAGTCTTTATATCTATCTTCTATAAATACATTGTTGTTGTTGTTGTTATGTGCCATCGAGTCGGCCCCGACTCATAGCGACCCCTCCTTGGGTTTCCGAGGCAGTATCACTACGGAAGTAGGATTGCCCAACCTTCCTTCCAAGGGGTGGGTTTGAACCACCAGCCATCTGGTTAGCAGGCAAGTGTCTTAGCCACTATGCTACCAGAGCTCCTATAAATACATTAATGCCATCTTAATTGAAGTATGTGTGAAGCAGAGCCTATATCTAAAATCAAGCAGTTTTCTCCACAAATGCTGAATATTTCATCAGTGAAAATCATACTCTTTTAAGCATAGTACCCCTAGAAATTCTAATAATGTGTTCAAAAGAAGTATAGAAAATCCACACCCTCCATACAAAGTGTTAGTATATAAGACAATGCCTTTTAAAGCACACTCAGTATTTATAAGAAGAGTAAAACACAAAACCATCAAAATACTAAAATATGTATGTTGTTATAGATAACAGTGTGTCCCCCACAAGATAACTAGAAATCCTAAACTCTGGTACCTGTGAAGGAGCTCTGTTGGTTTATGCCTAAGACATTTGCTAACCAGAAGGCTGGTGGTTCAAATCCACTAACCACTCAGTAGAAGGAAGACTGGGCAATCTACTTCCATAAAGATTTATCACCTAAGAAATCCAAAGGGGGTTGTTATGAATCAGAATTGACTCTATGGGAATGAGTTTGGTTTTAGTTGGTACCTTGTTTGGAAAGAAGGTCTTTAAAATTATCATCAGTTAGGATGACATGAAGACAGATGGAGTTAGTTGGATCCTAATTCTATCTGATGTACTTATTAAGCAAGAAACATAGAAGATGCATCTACATGCCAAGGAATGAGTGGGGCTACTAGAAGCTGAGAGAAACAAAAGAGAATCTTTCTCTGGAGGCTTTGGAGAGAATATGGTCCTACTTATACTCTAATTTCAGACTATCATCCTCTACAACTCTGAGACATTAAATTTCTGTCATATATATATATATATATATATATATATATATATATATATATATATATTACAGTGTGTGGTGTTTTTATTTGTTTCATGTCAGCACTAGAAAATTAATACACATACTAATATAAGAAGCATCTTGTGAAAGCACACAAGAAACAAAGATTAAAAATACATTTCTAGCAGTAAGATCTATGTATAAGTTAATATAGCAAGATACTGAGAAGTATGAGATTCACTACTTTGACAAGACAATGAGAATGGAAAACAATAAAATGTCTACTGTCTTAAGTGCATAGTGGTTCCATAAGGAAAAATACAGTAAGTAGTTGGCTTTAATGAGCAGAAATCTATTTTCTCTCAGTTTAGGAGGTTAAAAGTAAAAATTTAGAATTTAGATCTAGGGGAAGTCATTCTTTTATAGAAGTTTCCAGAAATCCTTGGTGTTTCTAGGCTTATGCTTACACATGCTGTGTATGTTGTTTGTTGTTATGCGCTGTCGAATCGTATCAAACTCATGGTAACCTTATGGACAATTGAACAACACACAGCCCTGTCCTGTGCCATCCTCACGATCCCTACAATACCTGAGCCTATTGCTGAACCCACTGTGTCAATCCTTCCTGTGGAGGGCCTTTCTCTCTTTTGTCGACCCTCCACTTTACCAAGCTTGACATCCTCTTCCAGAGAATGGTCCCTTCTGACAATATGATCAAAGTAGGTGAGACGAAGTCTGGCCATTCTTGCTTCCAAGGAGCATTCCAGGTGAACTTCTTTCAGGACAGATTTGTTGGTTCTTTTATCAGTCCACGGTACTTTCAGCATTCTTAGCCAATACCACAACTCAAAAGCATCAACTCCTCTTCAATCTTCCTTATTCATTGTCCAGCTCTCACATGCATATGAGCCAACTGAAAATACCATGGCTTGGGTTAGCAGATATCTTTGCTCTTCAGCACTTGAAAGAGGTCTTTTGCAGCAGATATGTCCAATGCAATATGTCTTTTGATGTCTGGACTGCTGCTTCCATTGGTGTTGATTGTAGAACCAAGTAATATGAAATCTTTGAAAATTTCACATTTTCTCCATCTATCATGAGGCTATTTATTGGTCAACTTGTGAGGAATTTTGTTTTCTTGATGTTGAGGTATAATCCATACTGTAGACTGTAGTGTTTAATCTTCCTCAGTAAGTGCTCTAAGTCATCCTCACTTTCAGCAAGCAATGTTGTGTCATCTGCATATCACAGGTTGTTAATAAATCTTCCTCCAATCCTGTTGCCACGTTCTCCTTCATATTGTCCAGCTTCTGAAATTATTTTCTCAGCATACAGATTGAATAACTCTGGTGAAAGGATACAAACCTGACTTACTCCCTTCCTGATTTTAAACCATACAGAATCCCCTTGTGTTTGAATGACAGATCCCTGGTCTATGTATAGGTTCCTCATTAGTACAATGAAGTGTTCTGGAATTCCCATTCTTCTCAATGTTATCCACAATTTGTTATGATCACACAAATGAATGCCTTTGCATAGTCAATAAAACACAAGTAAACATCTTTCTGAAAGCTTACTTTACTTTCAGTCAAGATCCATCTGATATCAGCTATGATGCCTCTCACTACACATTCCCTTCTGAATCCAGCTTGCATTTCTGGAAGTTCTCTGTCAATATACTGCTGCAACCATTTTTGAATTATCTTCAATAAATCTTTGAATTATATTCAGTAAATTTTTATTTGTGTGAGATATTAATGATAGTGTTTGATAATTTCCATATTGTGTGGGATCGCCTGTCTTTGGAATGGGTACAAATATGGATCTCTTGCAGTCACTTGGCCAGATAACTGTCTTCCAAATCTCTTGGCATAACCAAGTGAGTGCCTCCAGCACAGCATCCATTTGTTGAAACATTCCAATGGGTATTCCATCAATTCCTGGAGCCTTGTTTTTCTCCACTTCTTTTAGTGCATCTTTGACTTCTTCCTTCAATACCATTGGTTCTTGATCCTATTCTACCTCCTGAAATGGATGATTATCTTCCAATTCTTTTTGATATAGTGACTCTGTGTATTCCATCCATCTTCTTTTAATGTTTCCTGAATCATTCAACATATTGCCCATGGAATCTTTCAATATTGCAATTAAAGGCTTATTTTTTTTCTTCAGTTCTTTCAGCTTGAGAAATGCCAAGCATGTTCTTCCCTTTTAGTTTTATAACTCCAGGAAGGGGCAGTAGATGGCTGTTTGGAGGGCTGAAACTGGTAGGGAAAGGCTGGGCAGTGGCAGCAGACTGCTTTTTTGGAGGGACAGAACTGGTAGAGGGATGTTGGGAAGCAGGGGTGGAGCAGTGTGGAACAGCTAAGGGATACCAACTCATCTGTCAGTTTGTCATCCTGTGGTGGCTTGTGTGTTGTGTGAGGCTGGAGGCTATCCCACTGGTGTTTCAAGTGCCAACAGGTTTACCCATGGGAACAGGTTTCAGTGCAGTTTCCAGACTAAGACAGACTCAGAGAAAGGAAGTGTTCACCCATTTCTCAAAGAATTGACCAGTGAAAACCTTATGAATAGCTGTGAAACACTGCTTTAGTCCCTTCTGACAATATGATCAAAGTAGGTGAGATGTTACTATAGGAGATATGTTACTGAAAAATAGTCCTGAAATATTATCTGATGTTGTGCCGGGAGATAAGCCCCTCAGTCAGAAATCACTCAATATATGACTAAGAAAGAGCTGCTCCTCAGAATAAAGCCGACCTTAATGATGTGGATGGAGTAAAGATTTCAAGAATCTCCTTTTGCTGATGTGGCATAACTCAAGATAAGAAGAAATAGCTGCAAATATCAATTAATAATCAGAACATGGAATGTACGAAGTATGCTATGTATGTCTGCCATCATATGTCATCTTACCCCTCACTATATCCCTATGTCTACTCTGCACTTTTTAGAACTCAAATGTGACTAGGTTTAGGACCCAACTTACTGGTATAAACTTTCTAAACAACAAAAGTAAAACTCTATTTCTAAGAAGGATTACAACTATGGGTATAAGATCTAGGACTTCAATAAATGATTTGTGGAGGGAATACAACTCAATACATAATAAACTAAAACCAAACTCATTGCCATCAAGTCAATCATTTCTTGGGTTTCTGAGGTAGTATGTGTACAGAAGTAGATTGGCCTAACCTTCCTTCTGAGGAGTGGCTGGTAGATTTGCACTGCCAACCTTCTGGTTAACAATCAAATGCCTTAAGCATTATACCACCAAAGCTCCTTCAATACATAATATGTACCACCAAAACTGTATCAACTTATATATTTAGCTCAGCTTTAAGGAAATGTTTAACACTTTTACAGTGCTATGTGTAATATGTGATCAATCTATCTGTCTCTATTTCTTCCCACAGCATCTTAATATATCGAAGAAATAAAAATGGTTGTAGAAACTATTGGCTAAGATGCTTTAAAGAATCAAAGACTAAAAATATAGGTTCATGATGTCTCCTAAAAATAAAAATTTACAGAAGGATATAAAATGTATAGGAATATTTACTAAAATAATAATTCAATAAAGTACTTACATTATTTTTGTTTGATAACTGTAAGGCAGTGTACATGAGTTTCCATTATAGGATTCACATTTCTTGAAATCACTGCCTATGAAGCTTGTGATGTTGCACCAAAGAATAATGACAACAGCCAAAGTAAAAACCAGAATTTAAAATTATTGGATACAAATGTAAAAGCATCTGTATATGTCTATTTAAGCTTATTTATTAAAATGGAAGGAGGCCTGGTGGTGCATAGGTTAAGCACTCAGCTGTTAATGGAAGGTCAGCAGTTCAAAATCACCAGCTACTCCACTTGTGAAAGATGTAGCAGTCTGTTTCAATAAAAATTACAAACTTAGAAACCTTATGAGGCAGTTTTAGTCTATTCTATAAGGTTGCTGTGAGTCAGAATTGACTTGATGGCAATGTGTTTTGGGTTACAAACTGGGGGAATTTCAGAGTTGTTTTCTTATGCTCATATAATTAAATACATAAATGTATTTCATTTAGTGCAATAATGTCTGAATAACAATTTTAAAAAGAACAGAAATAAAATTTGAAAAACATATATATATATATATATCTCAAAAGACACTATGTTCTTAAACTCCAAGGAATATTATTACCTTATTTGAATATCTTCAGGATTTTGTATATTCTTACCTCATCAGCTATTAGTCCCAGTACATGTATACTAGAATAAATTTCAGAATAACAAAAGATAACTCAGTCTTTAACTCTAAGTTTTGCTCTATTTTTAAAATCTACACTTGACAACTATGTTTTTAACTTCAGTGAAATATTTTCTCATTGTTGCCTATATATTTTTTTATTTATTAATTTATTTATTCAACTACATTCCATTTATTGCCTTCAATTTGTCAGGAACTGACAAATTAAGCTACAATGATGAACAAGACCCACATAGGTGACCTCCCAATGTGAAGCTTTCAATCTGATGGAACAGTGATACGTGATGGGGAATCCAAATTAGTCTGCACCACTAGGGCAGACTGCAATGAAGAAAGTGTTTAACCACACGTAGTAGAAGCTAATAACTTCTTTTCAGGCAGAGGAAAACTGGTCCATAACTTGAGGTAATTATGGCAAATAAAGGAACTGAATGAGGACAGTATAGCTGAGGTATGGAGAACTAAGGGGAGAGGACTGTAAAAGGAATCTAGAAAGGCAAGCAGCAAGCAAACCTTGCAGGACTTCATTATCTATTTCAGGATCTGGATTTCATTCAAACACCAACATGAAGCCACTCAATTGTTATATCCATCAGAACATGATCAAGTTTACATTTGTAGAAAGTGATCCTAATTGCAGAATGAAGAGTGGATCATAAAAGAGAACAGAAATAAAATTTAAAAAACATATATATATATGTTGTTGTTGTTGTTATGTGCCGTTGAGTCGGCCCCGACTCATAGCGACCCCTCCTTGGGTTTCCGAGGCAGTATCACTATGGAAGTAGGATTGCCCAACCTTCCTT
>NW_006922230.1:502351-513901 GCF_000298275.1 Orycteropus afer afer | reverse complement strand
CTTAAACTCCAAGGAATGTTATTACCTTACTTAAGTATCTTCAGGATATTTCCAGTTCAGAGATTCAGTGGCTTTGGGATGTTAGAAATAACTGCTATTCACTTGTAACAAAGCTGGATATGAAGATAAAGAGTCAGGAAAAGCAACCACTGCACACCTGCTTCCCATTTCTCAACTTATCTGGGAATCTATACCAAAATATGTAATACATCCAGCATCTTCTTTTCCTATTCCTGCAGAAATACCAGAAAGCAGAGAAAAAGCCAGGGAGTGGGGGACCAGAGCAGAGCAAGAAAGCAGAGGCAGAGATCCAGGTAAGGCCAGGGACCCAGGCCACGGCCCTCCCAAGTGGTGGGAATGAGGCAGGGACCAATGTAAGGGAAAGATGGGGAGGATGGAGAGTATCTGAACAGCTAAGGGAGACAAACTTGTCTGTCAGTCATGAGACTGATAATACAATAATCCACAGGAGAAATAATTGCCACTTGGCAGTGAGGAACAAAAGGATGGTTGTCAGACCAATACGAAATAGAATAATTTTCAATAAAATCAATGGGAAAGGAGTAAAATAATCAAGAATAATTCCAGAGTTTGGACTTAAGTAACTACATTAACCATAATGTTTTTCTTACCTTAGGGAGGAGAGAAAAAGCAGTGTGCTTTAAGGGATACATATGAGACATTCAAAATGAATGTCAAATGAAAAGTTGGATATATAGATGCTAAGGCAATCTTACTTGGACATAGGAATATTAGGGCTTTTATATATGGTTTATAATTGAATCAGTAGGAGTAGATGCAAACTGAAAAGAATAAATGGAGGGATGGCATAAATACCAGTTTGAGAAAATTTCTAATAATAAATGGTTGTACACAGAAGAAAAAGGGAAAAGCTGACAAGACATTGAGCAAGGCCAAAAACATAGAATAAAAATGTAAGGGCAAGACAAATTAGAATTAAGTTACTACCATTGCCTTAGTGATATGGTAATTATTATCTCAAATAAGAAGAATCTTATTTGAGACCAGTTGCAGAGTAATTTTCCAGGCAGCTTCCTTTGGAATGTAAAAGTAATATCTGGGCAATGGGGATTTGGAAATAGTGTATATAAGAATTCTAGACAAAATACCCTTATTTTAACCCCATACATACAATGTCTGCTTAAATTTTAAAAGCACATATTCGATGTTTGTTAACATTTCTCTCATTTTCCCATCATTAAATGTATATTTATATAATTATATTACATATGTATGATGTGGACAGATTCTCTGATAGTTCAGAATTGTCCCTCTATGCCTTCAAAACATATTTTTCTTTGTCTCTTTTTCAGAGGTTTATTCATTATTAACCAGTACTGATTTATATTCAGTTTGATGGGATCCTATAAAGACTATTATATGCCACTCTACAAATTTTTCACAGAATGAACTTCAAATCTAGACAAAAGAAAGATAAAGGAGAAAAAAGAATCACCAAAATAAATTTCCAGTTCAGAGATTCAGTGGCTTTGGAATGTTAGAAATAACTGCTATTCACTTGCAACAAAGCTGGATATGAAGATAAAGAGTCAGGAAAAGCAACCACTGCACACCTGCTTCCCATTTCTCAACTTATCTGGGAATCTATACCAAAAATATGTTGGTAATACATCCAGCATCTTCTTTTCCTATTCCTGCAGAAATACCAGAAAGATGTTTACTTGTATTTTATTGACTATGCAAAGGCATTTGATCCTGCAGAAGCAGGGATCCAGGTAAGGCCAGGGACCCAGGTCACGTCTCTCCCAAGCAGAGGGAAAGCAGAAGAAAAGCTGGTGGGGAGGAGACCAGGGCAGAGTGAGGAAGCAGAGGAAGGGATCCAGGTAAGGCCACACCTGGGAAAGCGGAGAAAAAGCCAGGGAGCGGGGGACCAGAACAGAGCAAGAAAGCAGAGGCAGGGATCCAGGTAAGGCCAGGGACCCAGGCCAACGGCCCTCCCAAGTAGTGGGAATGAGGCAGGGATCGATGTAAGGGAAAGATGGGGAGGATGGAGAGTATCTGAACAGCTAAGGGAGACAAACTTGTCTGTCAGTTTGTCCTGCAGTGCTGGCGCATCGTTGTCAGGATTGAGGCTGTGCCACCAGTGTCTCAAATCCACTAGGGTTGCAAATGGTGCTCAGGGTTCAACAGCTTACAGGCTGAGACAGACTGGGAAGAAGGAGGAGGCCACCTACTTCTCAAAGAATTAGCCAGGGAAAACCTTATGACTAGCACAGAACCACTGTCTGATACATTACTGTGCAATTTTATGAATAGCCCAGAAACATTGCTTGATACAGTGCAGGAGGATATGCCACTTAGGTCAGAAAGCATTCAAAATAGGCCCAGGGAACAGCTGCATCATCAGAGTACAACCAGTGATACTAATATGGATAAGGTAAAGCTGTTGAGACCTCCATTTGGTGATGTGGCATGACTCAGATGGAGGAGAAACGGCTGTAAACATCCATTAATAATCGGAACATGAAAAGTATGAAGCATGAATCTACGAAAATTGGAAGTTGTCAAAAATGAAATGGAGAGCATAAAGATTGATATCCTAGACATTAGTGAGCTGAAATGGACTGGTTTTGGCCATTTTGAATCAGACCATCATGTGGTCTACTATGCAGGGAATGGCAATTTGAAGAGGAATGGCATGGTGTTCATCATCACAAAGAATGTTTCAAGATCCGTACTGAAGTACAATGTTGTCAGTGACAGGATAATATCCATACGCCTACAAGGAAGACCCATTAATACAACTATTACTCAATTTTATGCACCAACTATCAAAGCCAAAGATGAGGAAATTGAAGATTTTTATCAGCTCTGCATCTGAAATTGACCAAACGTGCTATCAGGATGTGTTAATTATCACTGGTGACTGGAATGCAAAAGTTGGAAACAAAGAAGAATCACTGGTAGTTGGAAAATTTGGCCTTGGTGACAGAAATGATGCTGGAAATTACATGATAGAATTTTGCAAGACCAATGACTTATTCATTGAAAATACATTTTTTTCAATCCCACAAACACAGCTATACACTTGGACTTTGCCAGATGGAATACACAGGAATCAGATTGACTACATGTGTGGTAAGAGGTGATGGAAAAGCTCAATATCTTCAGCCAAAACCAGGCCAGTAGCTGATTGTGGAACAGAGCATCAAATGCTCATATGCAAGTTCAAATTGAAGTTAAAGACAGTTCAAACAAGGCTACGAGAGCCAAATTATGATCTTGATTATATCCCTCCTGAATTTAGAGATCATCTAAAGAATAAATGTGATGCATTGAACACCAATGATCAAAAACCAGAATTGTGGGATGACATCAAGAACACCATCCATGAAGAAAACAAGAGGTCTCTAAAAAGATGAGGCAAGAAGAAAAGACCAAAATGGATGACAGAAGAGACTCTGAAACTTGGCCTTGAGCAAAGAGTAGCTATAGCAAATGGAAGAAATGACAAGATAAAGGAGCTGAACAGAAGATTTCAAACAGTAGCTCGAGCAGACAAAGCCAATTACTATAATGAAATGTGCAAATACCTGGAGTTAGAAAAAGAAAAGGGAAGAAAACTCTTGGCATTTCTCAAGCAGAAAGAGCTGAGGAAAAATTTAAGCCTTGAGTTGCAACATTGAAAGATTCTCTGGGCAAAATATTGAATGAAGCAGGAAACATCAAAAGAAGATGGAAGGAACACACAGAGTCACTGTACCAAAAAGAACCAGTAGATTTTCACCCATTTCAGGAGGTGGCATATGACCAAGAACCAAGGTATTGAAGGAAGAAGTTACAGCCACACTGAAGGAATTGGCAAAGAACAACACTCCAGAAATTGATGGAATACCCATTAAGATGTTTCAAAAAATGGATGCCTTGCTGGAGGAACTCATTGGGCTGTGCCAAGAGACTTGGAAAACAGCTACCGGGCCAACCGACTGGAAGAGATCCATATTTGTACCCATTCCAGAGAAAAGTGATCCCACAGAATTTAGAAATTATGGAACAATAACAATATTGCACGCTAATAAGATCTTACTGAAGATAATTAAAAAATGGTTGCAGCAGTACATTGACAGAGAACTTCCAGATGTGCAAGCTGGATTCAGAAAATAACACAGAACAGCAATATCATAGCTGCTGTCAGATGGATCCTGGCTCAAAGCAAAGAATACAAGATATTTATTTGTGTTTTATTGACTATGCAAAGGCATTTGATTGTGTAGATTTTAACAAATCGTTGGTAACTTTGAAAATTGGAATTACAGACCACATGATTGTGCTTATGAGGAACCTGTACCTTCACCAGGAGGCTGTTGTTCAAACAGAACAAGGGGACACTGCATGGTTTAAAACCAAGAAGGAAGTGCATCAGGATTTTATCCTTTCCCCATACTTATTCAATCTGTATCCCAAGCAATCTGAGAAGCTGGACGATATGAAGAAAAACATGGCATCAATATTAGAGGAAGAATCATTAACAACCTGTGATATGCTGACAACACAACTTTGTTTGATGAAAGTGAGGATGACTTTCAGCACCTCAGTGAGGCACTTGCTGATGATGGTCGAAGAATATAGTCTGCAGTATGGATTACACCTCAATCTAAAGAAAACAAAAATCCTCACAACTGGACCTATATGCAGCATTATGGTAAGTGGAGAAAATATTGAGGTTGTCAAAGAATTCATATTGCTTGGTTCTACTATTGATGCCAGTGGAAGCAGTGGTCAGGACATTGCATGACGTATAGCATTGGGCAAGGGACCGCTTTCAAGTGCTAAGGAGCCATGATGTTTTCTGTCACCTCATATGCATGTGAAAGCTGGACAATGAATAAGTAAGACCAAAGAAGAATTGACACTTTTGAGTTGTGGTGCTGGAGAAGGATGCTGAAAGTACCCTGGACTGCTAAAAGAACTAACAGATCTGTCCTGGAGGAAATTCAGCCAGAATGCTCCTTGGAATTGAGAATGGCCAGACTTCATCTCACCTACTTTGGTCATGTTGTCATCCTGGAGAAGGATGTCTTGCTTGGTAAGGTGGAGTGTCAATGAAAGAAGGGAAGGCCCTTGAGAAGATGGATTGATGCAGCAGCTGGGATGATGGGCTCAAGTGTAGCAGGGATCATGGAACTGGCGCGGACTGGGCGGTGTTTCATTTTAGTGTGCATGAGGTCACTATGAATCAGACACGACTTGACACCTAACAACAACTCCTCTTCCCAACTCCTATAGAATCTTTCCTATCATGGAAAAAATTCTTTTAAGAGTAGGAAATTTCTAAGATTGAATACCTAATAAACTGTGAAGAGAATGTCTATGTCCCATCTAAGTCAATTTAATGGAAGTTGCCTTTGTTGTTGTTGGTTGGTGACTTCGAGTTGGCTGCAACTCATAGTGACTGCAACTTATAGTGACAGCAGAACAAAATACTGCCCCATTCTGTGCCATCCTCACAGTCCTTGATTTGCTTGAGCCTGTCAATGCACCCACAGTGTTAATCCATCTCATTGAGAGTCTTCCTCTTTTTCATTGACCTTCTACTTTACCAAGCAAATATATCCTTCTCCAGGAAATGGTCTCTTCTGATGACACGACCAAAGAAGGTGACTTAAAGTCTGGCCATTCAGGCTTCCAAGGAGCATCCTGTTGCACTTTTTCCAGCAAAGATTTGTTACTTCTTCTGGCAGTCCATAATACTTTCAGTATTCCTAGCCAATATCAAAGTTCAGAGGCATCAACTCTTCTTCGATCTTTCTTATTCATTTGTCCAGCTTTCACAAGCATGTGAGGCAATCAAAATTACTGTGGCTTGAGTCTGGAGCACCTTAGTCTTTAAAGTGACATTTTTGTTCTTCAGCACTTTAAAGAGGTCATTTGAGGCAGATTTGCCCAGTGTAATATGATGTCTGATATTTTGACTGCTGCTTCCATGCATGTTAGTTGTGAATCCAGGTAAAATGAAATCTTTAACAACTTCAAATTCTGCTCCATTTATCTCGATGTTGCTTATTGGTGCAGCTGAAGATTTTGGTTTTCTTCTCATTAAGGTGTAATCTAAAAGTGTAGTCTTTGATTTTCATCAGCAAGTGCTTCCAGTCATCTTCAATTTCAGCATGTAAGGTTATGTCATCTGCATGTCAAAGGATGTTAATAGTTCTTCCTCCAATCCCTACGTGATGTCAATGGTTTAGCACTTGGGTACTAACTCTAAGTATTATGGTCCAAACCCACTGTGGTAGTTAAGGTTATATGTCATCTCAGCTGGGCTGGGCAGTTGGGTGTAGTTCTTCCCTATGATGAGACTGATAATCAACTCCATGTTGGAATATATTGTGAGCAGCTGAGTAAGCTGTTTTAGGGATGTGGTCTGCTTCCAATATAAAAGGAAAACCTTGGAGGAAGGTCTGTGAGCTTTGGCATGCTGGAATCCTGCATTTAGCTGAGTCTTCATTCAGCAGCCTGACATTTTGTTTGCAGATCTTGGAAATGTTTTTGGATTTGAAATAGTGGCCTGCCATGTTGCTTGATAATCTTGGGGTTGACCTTGGGTTTGTCAGCTTCAGCAGCCAGCAGCTGCCTGTTTTAAGAGATGCCTCCATCTCCAATTGGCTGGGACCAAGAGGCAGAGCTAAAGCCCAAGGTAGAGAGGCTTTCACCTGGTCCCTAGAGCTGGCACTTTGAACTTGGACTTCTAGCCTCCTAAACTGTAAGAGAATAAATCCCTGTTTGTTAAAGCCATACTTTTGTGGTATTTTCTATTATCACAGCACCAGACAACAAAAATACCCACCAAAAGGCCTATTGGAACAAAAGCCTGATGATAGGCTTTCAAAAGGTCATAATCATAAAAACCCTACAGAACAAATTTCTACCTTTTGACACATATGGTGGCCATAAACTGGAATTGACCTGATGGCAACTAGTTATAAAATTGCTCTAGAAGGGTCTATATGCAAAAATCAGATTAAGAAGTTTACAAGAATATCTGTTTTAGGCTTTCCTTATATAGACTGTACTAAGTAATTCAGTGGGAATTAATAGATAAAGTTCAATTCATAATTCAATGACTTACCTGCAAATTGGCTATTTCATTCATTAGTAAATCTATGCATTAAAGAAAAAATAATAATTGCATAAAATATTCCTATTTCCAATATCATATCCACTAAGATATCCTTCACACTTTTATGAAGTTCAGCATTATACAATACAAGTTTATTATATTGCTACTAGGCTTAAATTGCTTTCATGATTCCTTTTGATGAAAGGTCCCAGAGGACAAAAGGTTACTTTTTACCATTCCATGAAAGGTCATTGACACTATCTAAATGGATTTTTAAACTATATTTTCATCTACCCCATATGTGAAATTTCCACTGTGTTTTTAACATAGTGCTTTCTGCATTTTAGATGTAAAATACTTTCAATAAGTACACTATAAATTGCATGACACTAAATTAATATATTTGACTATAGGCTAGTATCTCTGATTTGTCTCTACATGTTTCTTGTGGTTAAGAGCCTGTGGTTATTTTTCTTCTGTCCTCAGCATTTATCGTTGTAACTTTCATAATTTAGATACCAAATATAAGTTTAAGGAATGAATGCATGTGAAAATAAATGAAATATTTCTTTTGGGAAGAAAGACATAAGAATAATTTATGTATAAGGTAAGTGTGCTAAGTTTCTTAAGTGAAATACCATCTATATGCAAAAGATGTAATGGTGAAGTACAGAGAAAAAATGCATAATTATTTTCAAATCAGGAGAGCTCTGGTAGCGTAGTGCCTAAGGCACTTGACCGCTAACCAGAAGGCAAGTGGTTCAAACCCACCAGCCACTTCTCGTAAGGAAGATGGGGCAGTCTACTTCTATAGTAATAACTGCCTCAGAAACCCAAGGAGGGGTCGCTATGAGTCGGGGACTACTTGATGGCACATAAAACAACAGTTGTCTCTTCCCAAAAATGTAGTTTATAGGAGCTCTGGTAGCATAGTGTCTAAGGCACTTGACTGCTAACCAGAAGGCTGTCAGTTCAAATCTACCAGTCACTCCTCGGAAGGAAGGTTGGGCAATCTACTTCCGTAGTGATACTGCCTCAGCAACCCAAGGAGAGGTCACTATGAGTCGGGGCCAACTCAACGGCACATACCAACAGCAACAATTTTCAAATCATCATTTTTTTGTTCACATTATAGTTATAGATGAAACAGATGTTTCTGGCTCTTTTTTGCAACTCTTGGTCACTGAACTGCAGAGAGAGTTTTATTTATTATTATTATTTGACTAATATTTTAATTTTTCACTACTTGTTAAAGCTAATTTTCTGAGTGCCTTTCACCAGAGTAAAGTGTTCTTTTAGATGAATGGATTTCATAGTAATGTCACATCATATAAACAGGTTTATCGGTCTGTGCTTATAACTTAATGCCCTAGTCTACAGGGAAGTTAAAAAAAAAGAAAGTAAAGTAAAAGAAGTGTATAGCTGAGGTATGATTGTTAAGCACATGAAATAAGCTCACTTTTTTTTTAATTCTACCTTTTCTGATAAGACATGAACACATCTTCATGTCAGTTACAAAAATAATTAAATAAATAAAAACAGCAGAAAAAAGGAAAACATAGAAGCATTTGAATATGGTGGGAACATAAGATGATATACCGAAGGCGAGAGAACATAGTATTTATCAGATTCTCACATTTAAATAATCAAATACTTTCTAACTAATTTAGTCAGAAAAAGGCTTTAATGCAATCTATTATATGTCTCTCAGAATACCCAAACAAAACTATCAAATCTAGAGGTTATGCACCCAAGAGCAATATGCAAAATTCTTTAGTGGATTTCAGCAAAAGACCAGCTGCCCTCAGACCCATATATCTTAAGTAGCCCCACTGAAAGTCAACACTGGAAATAGCATGCTTCCTTCTTTTTGTGACACAGTTTCAATTAGGAGTCTCATAACTTATTTGCCAAGGATCAGTCATAACCCTATAAATAACTTCAGGGAAGATTGGAAATATATCTTCCTAGTTTGGGAAGATGGGGTTCATCCTATGTGAAATTCCTCTAACATAAGATGGTCAAAATATATTAGAGCATGGAAGTTATCATATTCATCCTGACAACAAGCAAAAGGGTGAAAACCTTAAAAATCAGTTCTTTTTCTTTGACTTATTGAACAAATGGGGAGCTCTGGTGACATACTGCCTAAGGCATTTGAATGCTAACCAGAGGCTGGAAACAACTCCTCAGAAGGAAGACTGGCCAATCTACTTCCATAGAGATATCACCTTGGAAACCCAGGGAGGCATCCAATTGCTATGGATCAGAATCAACTGGAAGGCAGTGAGGTTTTTTTTTTTTTTTTTTAGTTTTATCAAGCAAATGAAGTTAAACAAACCAACATCTCCAAATATGAATTACAATTGAATACAGAGAATCACAGCTGAAATCTCTTTACCTGCTCCAGGAACCAGCCACTAGAGTCATAAACTGGTTGTAGTAGTAGTGGTTATGTGCCATTGACTTGGCCCCGACTCATAGCGACCCCTCCTTGGGTTTCCAAGGCTGTATCACTACGGAAGTGGATTGCCCAACCTTCCTTCTGAGGAGTGACTGGTGGGTTTGAACCAACAGCCTTCTGGTTAGCAGTCAAGAGACTTAAGCAATATGCAACCAGAGCTCCCCGTAAACTGGTGGGAAGATGTAAAAGGATTTGGAGAAAATGTTCCTTGTTAAATGTTGAATAGTAAGAGAGTAAGAAATTCCTGGAGGGTGCATTTTGAATTATATTATGCGATATCATATCATATTGTATCGTATCATATCATATCATATCATCATATCATTTAACAATGGAGCTCCTAGGTATTATCAAGTGATTTGAAAAGTATGACTGCACAAAAACCTGTATGTGAATATTTATAGTAGCTTTATTCATAATTACCAAACACTAGAAGCAGTTCTCTGATTCCATAGTTCATGGGGGGAAATCCAGGTCCTAGGCTCTGCCAGCATAACCAAAACCCAAACTCACTGCTGTTGAGTCAGATTCAAATCATAGTGACCCCTCCTTGGGTTTCCAAGATTGTATCACTAGGGAAGTAGGTTGCCCATTTTTCCTTCTGAGGAGTGGCTGGTGGGTTTGAACTGTCAGCCTTCTAGTTAGCAGCCAAATGATTTAAGCCCTATGTCACTATTTTTAACAACTATTTTTACAACAGGTATAGCCACTCCTCGGAAGGAAGGTTGGGCAATCCTACTTCCGTAGTGATACTGCCTCAGAAACCCAAGGAGGGGTCGCTATGAGTCGGGGCCGACTCGACGGCACATAACAACAACAACAACATAGTTATAATTTATTATATTTTATAGCATGGAAATGAGAGTTTTATAGCAGCATTCACTCAAATTCTTATATTTCATATAGCAATAATAACCAAAGATTTAGCTGTTATTTCTTAGAAACATATTAAAGCACACAATCACTAGATTTGAAGGGATAATGTGTTTTTTTATTCTACTTCAGGTTTGTAGGGTCATATGTCAGGAAAAAAAAATACTAAATTTTAAAGAGACTATATTATGCTTGGGGAGCTCTGGTGGTGAAGTGTCTAAAGCATTTTGACTTCTAACCAGAAGTCAAATCCAACAGCCACTCCTCAGAAGGAAGATTGGGTGATCTACTTCCCTAATGATACCACCTCAGAAACCCAATGAGGGGTCGCTATGAGTTGGATCTGACTCAATAGTAGTGAGTTTGAGTTATATAAAGACTGTTTTTATCTGAAACCTAGTTCCATGACTAATTATCTGTGTGACTGTTACCAAGATATCGAATACCCTTGTGCTTGCTTTAGTTTACCAAGGAACTATGATGAAGTTTTGTTTTTTTTTACTCCCCCAAAAAATAGATCTTTATTTTTTTATTGTGATGTGGGTGAAAGTTTACAGATGAAATTGGTTTCCCATTTAACAATACATACACATTCTGTGTTGTGACATTCACTGCAATCCTTGTAACAGCATTCTTCCCACTTCTTCCTCGGACCCACCCATTCCCTTTGTTCCTACTTCTCATCCCCTCCCACCTTCCTACTTTTAGCCCTGCATAAATGCTGTCCTATTGATCTCATATGCTTGATTGCTGTAATGAATGTATTTAATAAATAAATTAATTAAAACTCACTGGTGTCGAGTGGGATCCAACTCACTATGATTAGGGGAATAGATCACCCAAACTTCCACCTGAGGAGTGACTGGTGGGTTTAAACCTCCAGCCTTCTGGTCTGCAGTCAAATGCCTTAGGCACTACACCACCAGAGCTCCCAAATGCATATCCTCCTGTCATCACTGTTCACCTTACAGGCCCATCATTTAGTTGCCAGTTGAGTCATGGGAGTTGAGTTCATTTTCTAGCTTAAAGGGTATCTATGGTCTATAGTCTCAGGCCATCTTCAACCTATCTTCATTAGGGCAGTAAGTCTGTTTTTTGTTTTTTTTTTTTTTTT
>NW_006922230.1:488637-498613 GCF_000298275.1 Orycteropus afer afer | reverse complement strand
CTGCATCCTTTCCTTCAAGGCTCAGGGGTCCAAGATTATCTTCTGTGTCTGTGTTAATTGGTTTCCCTTTTCTTTGTTGAAGAGGGTCTGTGCAATCCTTCTGCCTAGACCGCCATCTTGCCCCACCTCAAGTCTGGTCTTTTTATGATTTTGAATTTTGTTCCTCATTTTCCTCCACTCTATCCAAGTTCTTTTATTGTGATCCCTTTCAGAGTGGTCATCAGGGGTAGCTGGGCACCATCTAATTCTGGTGTCAGGGTTATGGAAGCTGGGGTTCCATATCCAATGTATCTATCTTGAGGATATTATAATGTTATGAAATGTATATATCTTTTGGACTAATTGTTTCCAGGGTCTTTGATTTTCTTCACTTTTCTTTGCTCCAGACAGGGAGAGACCAATAGTTGCAGTTTAGATAGTCCCTTAAAAGCTTTTAAGACCCCTATGCCTTCTCACCAAAGAAGGATATAGAACATTGTCTTTGTGGACTGTGTTATACCAATTAACATTAGTGTCCACCAAGACTATGGTCCTGAGCCTCCATTTCCAGTACCTCATTCTCTCAAGATTTTTGGTCATGACTAAGATATTTTCATAATGTTTTTTCCCTGTATGCTGTACCACATTCATGGGAATTTGTGCAGCACATATAAATACATAGGTAAAGATAGCCTCTTTCGAACCCATATATCTTCATAGGTGTAGGCCCATTCACTTTCCCTATTCTGTTCAGATTAATCTATGTATCCACTCCAACATTATTTTTATTGTTACTATTATACCGGATTGTATACATAATGGTATTTACTCTTGTTACCTTTAACTTTTGTGCTCCTCCCTGTATCTTTCACAGCCTCAATCATTTTGTGCTGACCTCCCCTACTTTATATTCCATTCTCTTCACTCAAGTTAATACACGTCAAACCTCTAGTTGGTGATTGTCCCTCTCTATCTCTCCCACACCTAGTAACATTTAAAGAATAATTATGAAGTTATTTGTATTGTTTTTGCTTTTGGTAAAGTATAAACCAAAACGAATTAAACTATCTAATATATCTAAAGTCGACTCTGACTCATAGTGACCTTTCCTTGGGTTTCCAAGGTTATATCTCTACGGAAATAGATTGCCCAACCTTCCTTCTGGGGAGTGGCTGATAGGTTTGAACAGCCAGCCTTCTAGTTAGCAGTCAAATGTCTTAGGCACTATGCCACCAAAGCTCCCATATCTGAAGTATCTATGAAATACAGCATATAAAACATATTTAGACAGTGCCGGTAAGTACTCCATATTATTGGTATTATTATTAAAAATATTAGTATTTTCATCATCACCATCCTCCTCATTCCCATGATCATATTGCAATGTGTGTAAAAAAAGAAACATAGAATTTATGCAACTTTCTACATTGTTTATTGATCTTTTAAAATATTATTTTCTCATAATTATAGTTATGGTTGCTTTAATAATAAACCTGAGGAAGACTGAAATATAATTATACATAAATAAAAATTAATTATCTTGTCACATAGTATAGTTTTGAGAATACCTAAATCTTTCTTCTATGGATTCATATTCAAAATAGATCTGACCATGTGAATCCTAGACTATATGGCCTTTATAAACTATAACTCCCATTTTTTATATATTTTCACATAGAGATATGGGGTCTATGTAATATCCCTTGAATTTATATAGATTTGAAGTTATTAAACCAATAGTGAGTAGCAGAAATAATTCTATGGCACTTCTTAGATTAGCTAATAAAAATGCATGCAGCTTCTGCCTGGTTCTAGTTAGATATTACTCTCTGGAAGTTGTATCTGAGGATTCTCTATCTGGAATATATCCATCATGCTGTGAGAACAATGAGCCTTACGGAGAGGCCACATGCAGATGCTTTTGTTCAAAAATAACAGCTGAGCTTATTCTTCATGTCATCTCAGCACAGGAACCAGATATATAAGTGTAAAAGGTTTAGTTGATTGTAGCCCCTAACTGTTTGCATAAATCCAGCATTTCAGTTCTGAGCTGAGGCTCCAGATACTGTGGAGTTGACATAAACCATCCCCTCTTTACAAATTCTTGACCCATAGAAACCATGAGGATATTAAAATATTTGTTGTTTTACATCACTGAGTTTGGTATGATTTGTTATGCAGAAGTAGCAACCAGAACAGATTGCATATAAATTTTAATATCTTTAAATGTTTATTTCTTTCTGTCATTATATTACTCTGTCATATGTATCTTATTAACTAATTTATCTTAAAATTACTTGCATTAAATATATTTCTACTGAACAATATTGGCCTAAATTATTTAGAGCTAAATGAAGTAGAGGGGGAGAAAAATCTACCTGAGTTTCATTAATGACAGTCCTAGTTTCAGTTTATATTAGTAAGAGTGATTGGTATAAATGGTAGAGAACCATTTATTGCCTTCATCAGGATTCATGGTCTCAAAGATTTTGGTCTATGTAAAATGGATAAGTCATACATTTTTATACCATATAGATGAGGTGGCTTCAGGATTATTGCTTCTTTTTGCACACATGTTTTCTAACATTCTGCTTTCCTCCTATCTTCCAACAAGCAGGTTGTAACTCTGTGTGTACGACTGACTAAGAATTACAGAATAATTTTGACACCATAACAAATTTCTTAGTATCCATTCTCCCATGTTAAACTTAGAATAATGTATCTATCTTGAGGATATTATAATGTTATGAAATGTATATAACATAAGCCAGTCCATTGTATGCAATGACTTTTTAGTATATTGTTGGACTGTAAATCAAAAGATACTTAACCAAGAGGTAGGACAGATATTTAAATGATAACAAGTTTTATAACTTATAAGTAATACATTTAAGTTATTCATAGCCATTTAAAGATGTATATCTTTATATAAAATGTTGCATATGAAATTTAAATCAACCTATTTTATGTGTTATTTTAAATTTAAATTAATATATTTTATTCATATTATATATTTATTTTATGTATGTTCATATATATATGGGGAGCTCTGGTGGCATAGTGCCTAAGCTATTTGACTGCTAACCAGAAGGCTGTTGGTTCAAACCCACCAGCCATTCCTTGGAAGGAAGATTAGGCAATCTACTTCTGTAGAGATACCACCTCAGAAACCCAAGGAGGGGTCACTATGAGTCAGATCTGACTCGATGGCAGTGATATATGTATATATCTATATCATCTATATCTATATCTATATCTATATCTATATCTATATCACCAGGAGCTCTGGTGACGTAGTACCTAAGGCACTTGACTTCTAATCAGAGGGCTGGAGTTTCAAATCCACCAGCTACTCTTAGGAATGAAGACTGAGCAATCTACTTCTGTAGAGATACTGCATTGGAAACCCAAAAGGGGTCGCTATGAGTTTAATTGAATCATGGTCAGTGAGTTTTCTTTTCTTTTTTAAATTTATCTCACCAAGAAAAATGTCATAAATTCTACAACATAAACATAAAAATAAGACGTACTAGAGCAAAAAAGAGTCAAGGAGAGTTTTAGAAAGTGATAAATCAGAGAAGTCATTAGAGTCTGGTTTCCTTTGAGGTCTTTGTGGTAGATTTTAAAGAATGTGTAATATTTCAATCAATAGAGGATGTGAAGACAAATTTATGGATAAGACTGAAGCTACAGATAATGATAAGAAGGGTCAAAAAATTCCATGTACAATGTTAGCAGACAATGTTTCTACAAGTATATTTGTATGTTCTATAAGAATTTCCAGGTATACAATAGAGAAGACAAAAGACAAGGTTGTAGTCACTTCTTGGCCACAGCCAGCTACCCAGAGGGAGGGAGTAGGTGGACCTGTGGGCTTGGGACCATGGTTGTATGGGATATCAAGCTCAGTTAACATGACATACTATACAAAAACATTATTCCACATCTTATTTTGGCAAGTAGTGACTGAGTTCTTAAAAGCTTGTAAACAGCCATCTAGATGCAACAGTGGATCTCTCTCATCCAAAGCAAAGAAGAATGAAGAAAACCAAAGACAAATGGAAACAATTAGTCCAGGAGATTGTTACACCATGCAATCCTGAGCCTACATGACTATGCAGCCAGAAGAAGTAGATGGTAGCCAGCTGCCACTGTCAACCACTTGGAGGAAGATCTATGCAGGAGATCCTGGATAGAGCTGGAGAACAATGTGGAACAAAACTCAAAATCATTAAAAAAAAGGACAAAGTTTGCTTGTCTTATAGATCCTGATGGAACCACTGAGACTATGGCCCCTAGCTGCCCTTCAGATCTGGAATTGAACCCACTCCACTTCCAGCCAAACAAAAGACAGGCCTACATTTATATTAGGTAGATACATTCCTTGGAGAGATCAATCATGGGAGAATAGAATGGCTGTGTATAAACAAGGAGACAGCTTGGGGGGCAGGAGTGCATTGGAGGAAAGGACACAGGGATGAGCTAACTACAGGGAGGAAGTGTGAAGAAAGCTGTTGCGATGTGGTAAGTTGCAGTCAATGTCATGAGACAAACTGTATGTAAACTGCTGTATGGAAAATGAATTTGCTCTGTAAACTTTCACCCAAATCATAATTAAAATAAAAATAAAAAAGAAGGGTCAAAACATGGTGGCTAATTAAATTAAACCTAGAGATTAAAAAAAAAAAAAAAAAAAACTTCTCTTAAACAACTTTTGGTAAAGGGAAATAAAGACTAAAATTGCTAAATGATTAGAAAATGATTTTTAGGAAAGGAAAACACCATCTATTAGAATCAATGGTCATACAATTAAAGTAGGGTCAATTACTCATAATGTATTGTTGTTGTTGTTGTTGTTTGCCGTCAAGTCAGCCCTGACTCATAGCGACCCCTCCTTGGGTTTCCGAGGCAGTATCACTACGGAAGTAGGATTGCCCAACCTTCCTTAGGATACCGTAATCCAGTATGATTTCATATTAGGTTATCTGACAACATCTTTTGAAACACTTTGTCCAAACAAGGTCATCTTTACAGATACCAGGGACTAGGACTACAATATATTTTTTCTGGGAAACAAAATTTAATTATAATGATATATGAATAAAATTTTGTATGGAGATTTGTATTGTTTCTCCAGGGTAGTGAAAAAGCACATATATAAAGTGCCCAGCATAATATCTAACTTATAATACAAAAAAAAAAAAAAGGTCATTGTTATCAAGTTGATTGGACTCATAGCAGCCCCTCCTTGACTTTCTGAGGAGGTATCACTATGGAAGTAGATTGCCCAATCTTCCCTCCAAGGAGTGGCTGGTGGGTTTGAACCAGCAGCCTTCTGGTTAACAGTTCAATGTCTTAGGCACTACACCACCAAAGCTCCCAATCTGTAATTGTTGTTGTTGTTGTTATGTGCCGTCGAGTCTGCCCCAACTCATAGCGACCCCTCCTTGGGTTTCCGAGGCAGTATCACTACGGAAGTAGGATTGCCCAACCTTCCTTCCGAGGAGTGGCTGGTGGGTTTGAACTGCCAGCCTTCTGGTTAGCAGTCAAGTGCTTTAGCCACTATGCTACCAGAGCTCCTACCAACCTGTGATAGAGACACAATATGTATTATCTTTTTAGTTATAATTATTTTCTGGAATCATCCTTCCCTAAAATAAAGTGTCACATACACATTTATATGCAAATTCTGATCTGATAGTGAGTTATTTCTATTAGTAAATTTACCATTTTTAAAACAAAGACTGTTTCCACAAATCTTTATAAGTGATTTATCAAAATTCAATTAACAATTAATGAATTATGAATTTAACATTCATGAGCATAGTCCAGTGAAACTAGATATTACAACATAAAATACAGTGTAATGGAAATCTCCCTTTAGGTATATATAATATGGGAATTTAAAATACAATGATAAAAGACAAGGACACCTAATCAGAAATTTTATATCCATGCTAAATTTTTATGATTTACTGAAAAATAAATATTAATGTATGTTATAGGCTCTATAAGGAGCTGTGGTGGCACAATGCCTAAAGCATTTGACTGCTAACCAGAAGGTTGATAATTTAAACCCACCAGAAGCTCCATGGAAGGAAGTTGGGGTGATCTACTTCCATAAAGATTTACTACCTTGGAAACCCAGTGGGGGTTGCTATGAGTCAGAATCAACTCGACGGCAATGAGTTTGGTTTGGGTTTGGGTAGGCCCTATGATATGTTAGAATTTAGTAATTTATATATTTTTTCATATATATATATGTGTGTGTGTGTGTGTGTTTGTGTGTGTGTGTGTATGGGAGCTCTGGTAGCATAGTGCCTAAAGCTCTTGACTGCTAACCAGGTGGCTGGAGGTTCAAACCCACCAGACACTCCTTGGAAGGAAAGTTGGGCAGTCTGCTTCCATAGTGATACTGCAACAGAAACCCAAGGAGGGGTCGCTATTAGTCAGGTCCGATTGACTCGACAGCACATAACAACTAGGAGAACAATATGTGTGTGTGTGTGTGTGTTGTTCTTCTTGTTGTTATGTGCCATGGAGTCAGACAAAATTCATATATGTGTGTGTGTGTGTGTGTGTATACCCAAAACCAAACAGATTGTCATAGAGTTGATTCAGACTCACGGCAACCCTATAGGACAAAGTAGAACTGCCCCAGAGTTTCCAAGACTACATCTTTAATGAAGCAAATTGCCCCATCGTTCTACCACCAAGTGGTAGAAAAATGATTATGCATGGTCCTGCATCATCCTCACAACCTCCAGCATAGTCCTGTCCATCATTGCAGCCAGTTTGACAATTCATCTCACCAAGGGTCTCCCATGCCCTCATTGGTGCTCTGCTTCCCCAAATATGATGACTTCCTCTAGCAATTTATCCCACTTAGTGACATATCTATAGCAACTGAGCACAAAAAAATCTTCTGTGCATAGGTAAATAGTTAAGTTTAATTATCACAGGAACTCAACAAAAGTTTTGAGAAAGAGTGTTAACAATAACTGTTGAAATTATCTCTTTGCTCCTGTTAAAGCCTTGTTATTTATTACCCACCCCTTATCTTTATTATCCTTTTGTCTTTACTTGAAGTATTTAAAAAAGTATTCATTACTATATATCACTTCACAGTATATTCACTTGTTTTTTTGTGTGTGATTTGTCCACTTTTCCTTCCAATAAGGCTTCTAAGAATTACCCTTCTTAATGATGTAGGCATAGCCCAATCATTTAAAAAATATATATTATTTATCTTTGTGTGTGTGTATTAAAATTTATTTATTTATTTTCAACATTGTTAGACTTGTGGGTGATTTCTAGGTTTTTGCTATCTAGGTTTTTATATCATATTTTCATGTTAGCATTTTATGATTTTTAACTATAAGTGTGTATACACATTGAAGTGTTACATTGGGCTGTAAAATTAAAGGTTGTAAATGGCTCCCAAGGATGTAATTCTGCATTTGCTATGCTTGGCATCTTTGTTCATTTTGCTAGTTTTAGTAGTAATGCTCTTCCAAATTAAAGGATTATTTTTAAAAGTCAATATTGTTAATATAATCTGTTTTATATATTTTGGGGGAGGTGGAAAAAATATTTCTAATGATTATACACAAAATTAAGGTAGCTGGGTCATCAACCTCACATGTTCCAAATTACAAGAGAGCACCTGATTGTTTTCCAATATGGTTGGAAATTTTATGCTTTAGTAAAGTGTAAACACTGTTTTACACTTTCCAATTATATTTTACTTGACAACTTTTGGTACCATCGAATTATAACTCTTACCATTATAAGTAATGTACAATATTATTTAAAATCATAATATTTTGCATTTCCCTTATCAAAATTAAGTTGTGGGTATTTTCAAATGTTCATACAATAGTTTATTGTTGTTGTTAGGTATCACTGAGTGCATAGTCACCCTATATACAACAGAACTAAACGCTACCTGGTCCTTTGCCATCCTCATAATTGCCACGTTTGACTCTGGTGTTTTATTCACTGTATAAGTCCCTCCTAGTAACATATCCAAAGCACTTGAGATTAGGTCTTGCCATTATCTCTTCAAAGGAGCATCCTGACTATTCATTCTTCTGCAATTCCTTAGTATGTCTAATATTCTTCACCAATATCATAATGTAAATTAATCAATTCATCATCATCCTTCTTTATTCATTGTCCAGCTTTCATATGCATATGAGATGTTTGAAAACAGTATGGTTTGAGTAAGGCAAACCTTAGTCATCAAAATGACATCACTGCATTTTAGCAATTTAAAGAAGTCTTTTGCAGAAGATTTGCCCAGTGTAATATGTCATTTGAGACTGTTGCTTCCATAGGCATTGATTGTGAATACAAGTAAAATGGAATCCTTGGCAACTTTAGTCTTTTCTACATTTGTCATGATGTTGCTTATTGGTCCAGTTTTTAATATTTTTATTTTCTTTATGTTGAGTTATAATCTGTATTGAAGACTGTAGTCTTTGATCTTCTTCAGTAAGTGCTTCAAGTCATCTTCACTTTCAGCAAGCAAGGTTGTATCATCTGCATATCACAGTTTATTAACGAATCTTTCCCAATCTTGATGCCACATTCTTCTTCACATAGTCTAGCTCCTTGAATAATTTACTCAGCATATAGATTGAAAAAGTATGGTTAAAATCACAACAATGATAAATACCTTTCCTACCTTGCTCTATTTAAATGACTGATTCTTAGTAAATGCAAGGTTTCTCATGAGCACAATGAAATGTTCTGAAATTCTCTTCTTTGCAATGTTATCCATAATTTGTGATGATTCACAAATGCCTTTTCATAGTCAATAATACATAGGTAAACATCTCTGGGTATTCTCTCCTTTCAACAAGATCCATCTGACATCAGCAATGATATCCCTCGTGTTATGTCCCCTTCAGTATCCAGCTGTTTTCAGTCTATGCACTTCTGCAACTGTTTTTTAATTATCTTCAGCAAAATTTTATTTGCATGCTATATTAAGGATATTGTTTGATAACATCTGCATTTCACTGGTTCACTTTTATTTGGAATAGGCAAGTTATATGTATTTCTTCCATTTGATTGGATGTTGTTGTTGTTGTTATGTGCCATCGAGTCAGACTCGACTCATAATGACCCCTCCTTCGGTTTCTGAGGCAGTATCACTACGGAAGTAGATTGCCCCATCTTCCTTCCGAGGAGTGGCTGGTGGTTTGAACCACCAGCCTTCTGGTTAGCAGTCAAGTGTCTTAGGCACTATGCTACTGTCTTCTAAATCTATTTCTTTTTTAAATCTTTTTATTGTGGTTTGGGTGCAATTTTACAAAGCAGATTTGTTTTGCATTCAACAGTTTATGTTAGTTTCATTTCACAATACTAATTGCAATCCCCCAATGTGTTCTTTCAGTAGATGAGTGAGCCCTTTACTGTTGCATCCTTTTGTTGAAACAGTTGGAATCCCATCGATTCCTAAAGATTTCTTTTTTTTTTTTTTTTGGCCATGCATTGCTTTTGAACTTTTTCCTTCATTGTCCATTGTCCATTGTCCATTGCCATTGTTTTTTGATCATATGCTAACTCCTAAAGTGGTTGAATGTGAATCATTCATATATATATATATATACACACACACACACACACACACACACACACACACACACACATATAGTTTGTTGTTATGTGCCATCAAGTCGGCCCCGACTCATAGCAACCCAGGATTCCAGGATTTCCCAACATTCCTTCCGAGGAGTGGCTGGTGGGTTTGAACCGCCGGCCGTCTGCCGTCTGGTTAGCAGGCAAGTGTCTTAGCCACTATGCTACCAGAGCTCTCTCTACCAGAGCTCTCTCTCTCTCTCTCTTTCTCTCTCTCTCTCCATATATATATATATATATATACACAATGATTCTGTGTATTTTCTTCCATTCCTCTTTTGATGCTTCCTACATTTCAATATTTTCCCCTAGAATCCTGAAATATTGCAAACTGAGGCTTGATTTTTTT
>NW_006922230.1:482863-488537 GCF_000298275.1 Orycteropus afer afer | reverse complement strand
TAATTCTTGCAGCTTGAGAAATGCTTTGTATATTCCTTTTTGTTTTCTAACTGCAGGTCTTTGTGCATTTCATTATAATACTTTACTTTGTCTTCTCAAGATGCCCTATAGAATCTTCTATTCAGCTCTTTTACATCATTTTTCCCCCAATTTCCTTTAACTATGCTATGTTCAGGGGCAATTTTCAATGTCTCTTCAGGCACTCGATTTGGGCTTTTTTTTTTCTTTTTGAATTTTTAATGACCTTTTACCTTCTTCATGCATGATATCCTTGATATCATCCTGTCTTATCTTTGGTCATTAGTGTTTTATGTATCAAATATATTCTTGAGATTATCTCTAAATTAAAAAAGGATGTACTCAAGATTGTAGATTGACTCTCATGGACTAGTTTTAATTTTCTTAATTTCCATCTTGAGCTTGCATATGAGCAATGGATAATCTATTCTAGTTGGCCACTTGTCTTGATCTGACTGATGATACTAAACTTCCTTGCAACATTTTATTATGCAATCTCCAATGTTATTTCTATCACTAAGATATTTTCCAACAACTGATCCTTCTTCTTTGTTTCCAACTTTCAACTTTCCAATCATCAGCAATAATCAATGCATCCTGATTGTATGTGTGGTCAATTTCATACTGCATAAATTGATAAATTATTTTTAATTTTTTCATCTCTGACATTCATTGTAGATACGTAAATTTGAATAAGAGTTATATTAACTGGTGTTCCTTGTATGAGTATGGATATCATATCACTGACAACATTGTACTTCAGTACATACCTTGAAATATTCTTTTTTATAATGAATGAGATATTTTCCCTATTCAGTTTGTTGTTCCCGGCTTAGTAGACCATATGATTGTCTGTTTCAAAACCTCCAATACCTACAATACCATCAATTTCAACTAACTAAGGCCTAGGAGTGGAGCTTTGGTGGAGTAGTGTCTAAGGCATTTGACTGCTAATTAAAAGGCTGGCGGTTCAAACCCACCAGCCACTACTCAGAAGGAAGGTTGGGCAATCTACTTTCATAGTGATATACCCTTGGAAACCCAAGGAAAGGACACTATGAGTCAGATCCGACTTCACAACAGTCGGTTTGGTTTTGGTTTGCAATGCCTAGGATACAGATTTTTTTAGTGTTCCATTTCATTTTTGACTACTTCCAATTTTCCTACATTCATGCTTTGTATGTTCCACATTCTGATTACTAAAGGATGTTTGCAGCTTGTTTTCATTTTGAGTCATGCCACATCTGTAAATTAAGGTCCTGAACGTTTTAATATACCCATATCATCAAGGTAGATAATTCTTTGAGTACTTATGCTCCTGTTAGTCTGTATAGACTTAATGGCAGTGGGTTTGTGTTTTTTCTTTGAGGAGATGGCTCTTCCTTATCATATTTTGAGTGTCTTCCAACCTGAGGGGCTCATCTACTACAACTATATCACACAATTTTTTGCTGATATTCATGAAGTATTCTCTGGCTGATGTTTTTAGGAGTCAATCATCAGGTCCTTCAGTGCTGTTGTTGTTGTTCCTCTCATTAGTCTGTGTGTGTGTGTGTGTGTGTGTGTGATTTTGGGGAAAGGTTATAGAGCAAGTTCATTTTGCATTCAGAAGTTTATACACATTTTGTTTCATGACATTGATTACAGTCCCCACAATGTAACGGTTCTCTTCCACTACCTCCATGTGGTTACCTTTTCCTGTTTCCTTCTTTGCTGTGTATCCCTACCCTCTGAGCTATATCACCTTGGGCAAATACTACCCTTCTGATCTCCCATGGATGATTGTTCTCAGGAGTGTATACCTACTTGGTGTAATTGTTCACCTTGTAGGTTTGTCTATTGTTTTGCTGAAAGTTAAGCCACAGAAGTGAGTTCAATTCCAGGCCTGAAGGGTGACTATGGGCCACACTCTTGGTTTCACCAGTCCCTATGAGACCAGTACGACTTGATTTTTTTTTTAATGATTTTTTATTTTTTCACATTTTTCTCACCCCGTATCTGGGATTTCCAGTTCTGATCCCTTTCCAAGTAGGTGGCAAGAGTAATGAGGGCACCATCTAGTTCTTCTGGTCTCAGGGTCCTTTAGGCCTGGAAATGCTGCTGAAATCTGTCTAGTAAGTACCAAAAAATAAAATAAAATTAAATTAAATTAAAATAAAACCTGACAGATGGGTGGTGGAGCAATTAAGTAGATATATATATATTGTTTTTTTCTTTTAAATTTTGGATCCTGCTAGGATTTTAAAAATAATACAACTAAAATTAAGCACTTCTGTGCTTTCTGGTAAAATGAATGTACCAGGTTCATTTTGTGATTTCGCTTATCCACCACTGGATTTTGCCATTTCTCCAAGGAGGCCTCCTTCTTGTTAGTGGATAATCTTATTTAGAAGTTCAGATAGATGTAAGTATTATCTGTGTTCAGTGTTACAGGAGTTTCATTACACTCAGACCCTCCAAGTGCAGAAAGCTGTAACTTACAAAATATGAGTGTATGATCACACACACATATAGATACACACATTTTAGCTTTATATTTGTTGCTACATCTACCTCTGTCACTCTATCAGTGTGTGTGCATGTGTATATTTACTTTTTTGTTCTAGCAACTGGCAAAGTGACATAATAGGTGGTCAATAAATACTTCTTAAAATAACTGAATCGTTAACTTACTAATGTAACTTTAAAACACCAAATTGCATTGTGAATATGCATGTTGGGGTTGGGTTATGTTGTTGTTGTTGTTTGTTGTTGTTATGTGCCAAGGAGTCAGACCCAACTCACAGCGACCCCTCCTTGGGTTTCTGAGGAAGTAGCACTATGGAAGTAGATTGCTCAATGTTCTTTTCAAGGAGTGGCTGGTGGGTTTGAAGCCAGCATTCTGGTTAGCAGTCAAGTGCCTTAGTCACTATGCTAGGAGAGCTCCTTTGGGATATGTTAATAACCTGAATTCCTGTTTGTTATCTATCTTTTGCCAGCTATCCAATAACTGGTTCTAATGAAACACTATTACACTGCTTTCTTCCAGGGAAACATCTGCCTGCTAAATCTTGAACTAGACAAAATTTTGTCCTTGTCAGAATGTGATCAGGTTTTCCAACAATTGAAACAAAATTGTACTTGAGTGTTCTCACCAAATATTTATAAATGTGGTGATTTAAAAATCCACCCAGACATAGACTTGTTGTAGGTGCCATTGAATCAGCTCCAACTCATAGTGATCTTGTGTACAACAGAAGAAATACTGTGTAGTCTGGAGCCAGCCTCCCAATCCTTGCTATACCTGAGCCCATCGTTGTAGCCACATTGTCAATTCATCTTGTTATGGCCCTTCCCATTTTTCATTGACCCTCCAAATTACCAAGCATGATATCCTTCTCCAGGGAATGATCTCTTCTGACAGCATAACTAAAGTAGGTGAGACAAAGTCTGGCCTTTCTTGCTTCTAAGAAGCATTCCAGCTGCACTTCTTCCAGGAAAGATTTGTTCTTCTGGCGTTCCTGGTACATTCAGTATTGCTCACCCATACCACAACTCAAAAATATCAACTCTTCATGGTATTCCTGATTCATTGTCCGGCTTTCACACACATGTGAGGTGATTGAAAATACCATGGCTTGGGTTAGGTACACTTTAGTCTTCACAGAGACATCCTTGCTCTTAATCCCTTTAAAGAGGTCTTTTGCAGCAGATTTGCCCAGTGAAGTACATTGTCTGATGTTTTGACTGCTGCTTCCATTGGTGTTGATTGTGGAACCAAGCAATATGAAATCTTTGACAGCTTCATCTTATCTCCATCTATCATGATGATGCTTATTGGTCCAGTGTGAGGATTTTTGTTTTTTTTATGTTGATTTGTAATCCATACTGCAGGCTGTAGTCTTTAATCTTCATCAGTAAGCACTTCAGTCATCCTCACTTTCAGAAAACAGTTGTGTCTTCTGCATATTACAAGTTTTTAATGAGTCTTCCTTCAACCATGATGCCACGCTCTTCTTCATTTAGTCCAGCTTCTTAAATTATTTCCTCAGAATACAAATTGAATAAGTGGTGAAATGATACAACACTGACACACTCCTTTACTGATATTAAATCATGCAGTATTCCCTTGTTCTGTTTGAATGACAGCCTCCTGGTCTATATGCAGGTTCTTCAAGAGTACAATTAAGTGTTCTGGAATTCCTATTCTTCTCAACATTATCCACAACTTGTTATGATCCACACAGTCAAACGCTTTTGCATAGTCAATAAAACACAAGTAAACATCTTTCTGGTATTTGCTTTCAGCCAAGATTCATCTGACATCAGCAATAATATCCCTCATTCTATGTGCCCTTATGAACCCAGCTTGCATTTCTGGAAGTTCTCTGTCAGTATAATGCTGCAATCATTTTTGAATTATCTTCAGCAAGAGTTTTCTTCCATATGATATTAATGATAGTGTCCTATAATTACCACATTCTGTGGGATCACCTTTCTTTGTAATGGTACAAATATTGAACTCTTCCACTCAGTTGGCCAGGTAGCTTTCTTCCAAATATCTTGGCATAGCTAAATAAGTGCCTCCAGGATGGCATCTGTTTGTTGAAACATCTCAGCGGGTATTCCAGCAATTCCTGGAGCCTTGTTTTTCAACAATTCCTTCAGTGCAGCTTCAACTCCTTCTTTCAGTACCATTGCTTCTTAATTATATGTTACCTCCTGAAATGGATGAACTTCGACCAATTCTTTTTGGTATAGTGACTCTGTGTATTCCTTCCATCTTCTTTTGATGTTTCCTGCATCATTCAATATTTTGTCCATAAAATTTTTCAATATTGAATTCAGTTTGAGACTTGAATTTATTCTTCAATTCTTTTAGCTTGAGAAATGCTGGTGTGTTCTTCTCATTTGTTTTTCTAACTTCAAGTCTTTGCACATTTCATTATAATAATTGACTTTGTCTTCTCAAGCTGTTCTTTGAAATTTTCTGTTAAGCTCTTTTACCTTGTCATTTCTTCCATTTGCTTTAGCTACTCTCTCTTCAATGGAAAGTTTTAGAGTCTCTTCTGACATTCATTTGGGATTTTTCTTTCTTACCTATCTTTTTAATGACCTTTTGCTTTCTTCATGGATGATATTCTGGTTTTCAGTCAGTAGAGTTCAATGCATCAAATCTATTCATTAGATGGTCTCTAAATTCAGAAGAGATATAATCAAGGTCATGTTTTGGCTCTAGTGGACTTGTTTTAATTGTCTTCAGCTTCAACTTGAATGGATATATGAACAATTGATGGTCTGTTCCACAGTTATCTTCTGGTTTTGTTTTGCCTGAAAATACTGAGCTTCTCCATTGCCTCTTTCCACAGTCTGATTCCTGTGTACTCCATCTGGTGAAGTCCAAGTGTATAGCTGCCATTTATGTTGTTGAAAAAAGGTATTTGCAATGAATAAGTCATTGATCTTGGCAAAATTCTATCATGGGATCTCCAGTATTATTTCAATCATATTGGTGGCATAGTGCCTAAGACATTTGACTGCTAACCAGAAGGCTGGCAGTTCAAACCCACCAGCCATTCCTCAGAAGGAAAACTGGGCAATCTACTTTTGTAGAGATACTGCCTCAGAAAGCCAAGGAGGGGTCACTATGAGTTGAATCGACTCTGGGGTAGTGAGG
>NW_006922230.1:475608-482763 GCF_000298275.1 Orycteropus afer afer | reverse complement strand
CGAAGCAATCACCCCTTATTAACTTCTATCCTCTGGTCCTTTTATCCTTATTCTCTCAAATTGCACAAGGTCAGTCATATGATCCCACTTGCCTCTTTGACCAGGTGCTGCTGTTCAGAACCTTCAATTGCAGAGGGTAAATCTCTGGAAAGCCTTTTTTTTGGGGGGGGGGGGGGTTTGTGTGTTTTTTTTTTTTTTTTTTTTAAGTTCTTATTTTCAAAATACTTGTAATTTTTCTTTGTTTCCAACTTTTGGATTCCAACCACCAGCAATAATCAATACATCTTGATTACATGTTTGATCAATTTCAGACTGCAGAAGTCAATTAAAATCTTCAATTTCCTCATCTTTGTGGCTTTGGTGGTTGGGGCATAAATTTGAATAACAGTCATATTAACGGGTCTTCCTTGTAGGCATATGGATATTATTCTATAACTCACAACGTTGTACTTCAGGATAGTTCTTGATACAATCTTTGTGACAATTAATGCCACACCATTCCTCTTCAATTTGTCATTGCTGGCACAGTTGATCATATGGGTGTCTGATTCAAAATGGCCAAAACCAATCCATTTCAGCTCACCAATGGCTAGGATATCAGTCTTTATTCATTCCATTTCATTTTTGAAAGCTTCCAATTATCCTAGATTCATTCTTCGTACATTCCATGTTCTGATTATTAATGGATGTTTGAAGGTGTTTCTTCTCATTTTGAGTTGTGCCATCCAGACATAGACTTATCAGTGGGTAAAAGTAAGATCACCTGTTTTGGCACTCAAATCTGTGTAGATTTATCATATATTGTATCTTTTTAAAATATTTTTCTGATATATTCCATGATTTACTTTTTCCTGAAGTTTATCAAATGCACTGCAAGAGGTTTACTTTATCATGAATAGAAATAATGTATTTACTCATTCACAATTTAGTTCGAGAAGAAATATTTTGTTTATATCAAAATTTAAGTTAAAATTTGTGCTTCAGATAAATAAGAATTTAAAATATTTCTTATAATACTAGTCTAAAAGTTACATGTCATGGAAGTAACTAATATAATGATCCTATTAACATTACATGATGCATACCACAAAATAGTTGCAACTCATATCTTTGGTTTAGATTCCATGTGTGTTCAACAGAATGAATGGATCCCTTTCTTTATAATTAATGGGAGCTCTGTTGGTGTAGTGCCTAAGGCATTCAACTGCTAACCAGAAGGTTGGCAGTTCAAACTCACCAGCCACTCCTCTGAATAAAGATTGGTCAATGTGCTTCCATAGTGATACTGCCTCAGAAACCCAAGGAGAGGTCGCTATGAGTCAGATTTTGGTTTGGTTTTATAATTAATGTCTAAATCCACATGAATATGGCACAGGTTACAGCATATTTTCATAATAATATTGTATGATTTTTATCTATGTATGCCTATATAAACATGAACTGATATATTTGACTGTAAAACATAGGGTTATAAATGGCTTTTAAGGATATAATTCTGCATTTAGTATACTGGGCACTTTTGCTGATGCTAGTGGTTCAGTAACAGAGGGCTTCTAAGTTTAAGAGCCATTTAAAAGGTCAATGATTTGCTTATAAAAATTAACAAAGTGTGGGATTTAAGGGAAGTGCTCTTAAAAGAATCAAATGCACTGTATATAGAGATGAAGATGAGTACCATGCAGCATCTCCAATATAATTCAAAGAAATGGGCAACTTATCTAATCCATTTTCGAAGTAGCTGGAAAAATAAACACAAATAATTCAATAAAGATTCAATAAAATATGGAAAAGAGCTAAAGGTTACAGTCCAGACCTGCAATGTGGTATCAAAAAAATGGGAAGCAAAAGGCAGAGGAAGATATGAATAGTTGAAAGATCTGTTAGTTTCATACTATTCAATATGGTTCTGTAAACTGGGACAGAATTTCATATTATGGTTATATATGTGGAGGATTTTCCTAATGAATTTTTGAAACAGTCTATAAACAATAACAGATGTATGGATACACATTATTTTCATTTGTATAACTCTATTAAATTATGTAATCATTTGTCTTCATTATCACCATTATTAAAAGACACAAATACACTTCAATAAAATTGTAACATAATATCAGATAAAATTATATCCTTCAGGACATAAAATTTTAGGACATTTATGACAGTATTTTCTCGCTTACTTGCTTTCATTGTCAATATTTTTCTCAATAACTGGCCATATTGGAAAACTCAGCATTTGTAAAAGAATAATAATAAGTATTATTTTGTAATATAATATCATAATATGTTGTAGTTTAATATAATAATATAAAAATGATGGAAACATTTAAAAAGATAAAATAACTAATCAGTCGCAATTAAAGGAGTTCTGGTGGTGTAGTGCCTAAGGCATTTCACTGCTAACAAGAAGGCTTGCAGTTAAAACCCATAAGCCACTCCTCAGAAGGAAGATTGGGCAATCTACTTCCATAGAGATAGTGCCTCAGAAACCCAAGGAAGGTACTCTATGTGTCAGCAGAACATGCTTTTTCTTTTTCTCTAGAGTAAAGAAAATAGGTAAAATAAGTATAGAACAAATAATTGTAAGACAAATGTTAAATTAGCTATTTTACTAATAAAGACAATATACTTAAAAATATGAGCCGTATCTGGAAATATTTTTTTTTCGTTTACTTTTTAAGTATTCATTTTGTAACTCAGGATATAAACATGCATCTATAGGTATTATGTCTCAGATAAAATGATTCATCTATTCAAGTATGAATCAAATCTTTACTTCTGTTCCTCAAATTATATCATTACAAAAAAAAAACTAAGTATAATTTTTTTAATTGTGATTTGAGTGAAAATTTACAGAGCAAATTCACTTTCCATACAGCACCACACACACACTTTGTCTCATGACATTGTCTACAACCTCTCACAGTGCAACACCTCCCCTCTCACTTCCTCCAATAGTTACTTCTTCCCTGTTTCAATCCCTCCATGCACTCCTGCCCCCTAAGCTGTCTCTCTGTGCATGAACAGCCCTTCTATTCTTCTATGATTGTTCTCTCCAAGGAGTGTGCAAATGTTCACCTCATATGCCTGTCTTTTGTTTGGCTGGAAGTCACAGGTATGGATTCAGTTCCAGACCTGAAGGGAAACTAGGGGCTACAGTCTCAGTGGTTCCATCAGGTTCTATCAGAACATGGTCCTTTTTTTTCCCCCCCAAATGATTTTGAGTTTTGTTCCACATTGTTCTCCTTCTCTATCCAGGATCTCCTACATAAATCCCCCCTCCAAGTGATTGACAGTGGTACCCAAGAACCATCTAGTTCTTCTGGTTTCATAGTCATATAGGCTGCAGATCACATGGTGTACCAGTCGCTAGGACTAATTGTTTCCATGAGTCTAGTTTTCTTCATTCTTCTTTGCTCTGGATGAGGAGAGAACCATTGTTGCATCCAGATACATGCTTGCAAGCTTTTAAGATCCCAGTCACTACTTGCCAAAGCAGGAGGTTGCTGTTGTGTGCTATCAAGTCAGACCTGACTCACAGCGACCCCTCGTTGGGTTTCCAAGACAGTATCACTACAAAAGTAGATTGCCCAATCTTCCTTCTGAGGAGTGGCTGGTGGGTTTGAACCACTAGCTTTCTGGTTAGCAGTCAAGTGCCTTAAACACTACACTGAACAATGTAAATATGAATATTTTTAAGGCTTAATGGAATAACCTAAAACAAACACAAAGTCATAACATCTTTAGAGTTATTATTTGCTGAAAACTCGGACCATTTTCCATGGAAATTATCTATATGAAATCCATATATGGACATGAAGTAGAAAGCATAATGTAAACTATATGTAGTATTGTTGTTGTTGTTGTTATGTGCCATCAAGTTGGCCCCAACTCATAGTGACCCCTTTGTAGGTTTCCAAGGCCGTATCACTACAGAAAGAGATTGCCTAACCTTCCTTCCAAGGAGTGGCTGGTGGGTTTGAACTGCCAGCCTTCTGGTTAGCAGTCAAGTGCCTTAGGCATTACGCTACCAGAGCTCCTATATGTAGTATAAAATGATGTATATCAAAGAAAAAAAGAAGCCTAAAAATGGAATCATGATGTAAATATTTTAACTAATATATGTTAATATTAAATTATAAATAGAAATGAAAAATATTCTAATAACATTTTCCTTGCTGGTATATGTCATCAGATTTTTTTTTATACTTTAGAAAAATGAATTATGATGATTATGTATGTTCATTGTATGAAAGCCAAGGCTATAGTATTTTACCGAGAAAATCTTTAGCATATGATGAATACCTACAGCATATTCAAAAGAAGTAGATACAGTTTTCTTTCTTTTAGTAGGCAGTCAAGTTGATTTTCAGAAAGTGATATATGAAGGTTTTTAATAGAGTACAAATTATACTTTTAGGAAATGTTGTGAACTCCATATTATTTTATATTGGTGGAATTTAACTTACTCTATCAGGAAAATAAAAAATATTTTCCATCAAAATCAAAATTGAAAGAGAAAAAAATAGTTAGCTGAAGACAAACATCATGGATCTCCTTACATTAGTGATTTCCAGACATTGCTATGCAAAGAAATAACACACAGGGCTGTTTAAAGCACTGATCACTGAAGTGAGTGCCAGGACAAGAATAGATATATGCATGCTCATGTTCATTGCAGCACTATTTACAATAGCAAAAATATGGAAACAACCTACGTGCCCATCAACAGAAGAATGGATAACCAAACTATGTTATGCAAAACACCACATAACCTGGATGGACTTGGAGGACATTAGGCTGAGTGAAATAAGTCAATGACAGAAGACAAATATTATATTAGTCTATTATTGCAAAAAGTCAAGGAAAGATTATATATGGAAGGAATCTTTCTTTGTTGGTTACCAGGGGTGGGAGGAAGGGAGGAAACACTGCTAGATAGGTAGAGACAAGTATTGATTTGGGTAAAGGAAAGAATAATGTACCAAATGTGAGTGATCAACATGGTGGCATTGAGGAAGAGGAAGACATAGAGAGGTACATGGGAAGTGCAGACAACAAAGATGAACCCTTTATCACGTACAGTAAATATTTATATATGGGTGAATAGATAGTGGATAGGTTGAACTATTAGGTATGTCTATGCAGGGAGTAGTGTGCCCATGACCATGTGTAGGGTTGGCAATGTTTCTACAAATGTCTTTGTATGTTCTGAAAGAATGTCCAGGTAAATATACAGTAGTTACTCCTTGACCACAGCCAACTACCCAGAGGGATCAAGTAGGTGGACCTGTGGGCTTGGGACCATGGTCATAGGGGACATCAAGCTCAATTTCATAACATACTATACAAAAACATTGTTCTACATCCTACCTTGGTGAATAGCAATTGGGATCTTAAAAGCTTGTAAGCAGCCATCTAGATGCAATGATGAATCTCTCCTCATGCAGAACAAAGAAGAATGAAGACAACCAAACACATGGAAACAATTACCCCAAGGGACTGTTACACCCTGTTATCCTCAGCCTATAGAACTATGAGACCAGAAGAACTAGATGGTGCCCAGCTACCACTGTCAACCACTTGGAGGGGGATCTGGATAGCATGGGAGAACAATGTGGAGCAAAACTCAAAATCATAACACAAAAAAGGGACCAGTTTTTCTGGTCTCATAGAGCCTGGTGGAACCCCTGAGACTATGATTCTTAGCTGCCCTTCTGGTCTGGAATTATACTCACTCCTATCACTTTTAGCCAAACAAAAGACAGGCCTATGAGCTGAACATTTATATTAGGTAGATACATTCCTTGGAAAGATCAATCATGGGAAAATAGAAAGGCTGTGTATGCACAGGAAGACAGTTCAGGGGACAGGAATGCATGAGTGGGAAGGACACAAGGAAGAGGTGGCTATGGGGAGGAAGTGGGAGGAGAACTGTTGCATTGTGGGAGATTACAGTCAAAGTCATGAGACAAAATGTATGCAAATGCTTTATGAAAGATGAATTTCTCTGTCAACTTTCACCCAAATCACAATAAAGTTAAACCAACAAAGAAACAAATAAAACACACTGATCACTGGGTACCCACCTTTAAAATGTTTTCAGATATTTTTAGCATAGGGCTCAGAAATTTGCATTTATAACTTGTTTCAAGATGATGCTTATACTGCTGGTGTGGGAGCTACACTTAGAGAACCATTGGTCTAGTTTTGTTCTAGAAAGAGAATTGCCTTTAAAGTTGAATGACCTGAGTTTGCTAATACCTATGTCTGATTGTCAATTCCTAGAACCTGCTTTTTTTCAATTCCTTCAGTGCAACTTGGTACCATACAGGAACATCCATTCCTGATCATATACTACTTCATGAAATAGTTGAATGTCAACTAATTTCTTTTGTGCAATAACTCTGTGTCATTCTTCAATCTTCTGTTGATGCTTCCTGTTGTGTTGTTCTTGTTGTTGTTATGTGCTACTGAGCCCTCTCTGACTCATAGCAACCCATCCTTTGGTTGCTCAATCTTTCTTTTGAGGAGTGGCTGGTGGGTTTAAACAGTGAACTTTCTGGTTAGCAGTCAAGTGCCTTAGACACTATGCCACCAGAATTCGTAATGCTTCCTGTATCATTCAATATTTTACACATAGAATATTCAATATCAAAACTCAAGGCTTGAATTTCCCCTTCAGTTCTTTAAGCTTCTGAAGTACCAAGTGTTTTCTTCTCCTTGTTTTCCTGATTCTAGGTCTTTATATATTTCATTATAATACAACACTTTGTCTTCTCAAACTGTCCTTTCAAATCTTCTATTCATATGTTTTTTTTTTTTACTTCATCATTTCTTCCATTTGCTTTAGCTACTCTCCATTCAGCCCCAGGGTTACAGGTGAGGAGAGACAACTCAGGCACGCCCAGAGTAGCAAGCCAGAGAAGCAGGAGAAAGGGAATAAAAGCTAGGAACCCATACAGAAGAGCAGTCAGCCTCAGGGTTACAGGTGAGGAGAGACAACTCAGGGATGCCCAAAGTAGCAGGTGGGAAGAGCAGGAGAAAGGGGATTAAAAGCCAGGAAGACAGAGAGAAGAGCAACCAGCCGAAGGGATTAGGTGAGGAGAGGAAACTCAGGCTAGCCCAGAGTAGCAGGTCAGAAGAGCAGGAGAA
>NW_006922230.1:457804-472383 GCF_000298275.1 Orycteropus afer afer | reverse complement strand
AAGGGACCATTCCCTGGAGAAGGATGCCATGCTTGGTAGGGTGGAGGGTCGACGAAAGAGGGGAGGCCTTCAACGAGATGGATTGACATGGTGGCTGCGATGATGGTCTCAAGTATAGCAGGGATTGTGGGGCTGGAGCAGGATCGGGCAGTGTTTCGTTCTGCTGTGCATGGGGTCACTATGAGTTGGAAATGACTTGACGGCACTTAACAACAACAAAAACAACAACTCTCCATTCAAGAGCAACTTTCAGGGTATCTTCTGACATGTATTTTGGTTTTCTCTTTCTTTCCTGTCTTTTTACTGGCCTTTTGCTTTCTTCATGCATGTTGTTCTTCATGCCATTCCACAACTTCCATTGCATCAAATCTATTCTTCAGATGGTCTCTAAATTCAGGTAGGATATTCTCAAGGTCATATTATGGCTGCCATGGAATTTTTAAAAAATTTTCTTTGACTTCAACTTAACTTGCATAAGAGCAATTGATAGTCTGTTCCACAGTTGTTCCTTGGTCTATTCTGACAGATGGTATTAAGCTTTTCCATGATCTCTTTCCATAGATATACTCCTTTGACCTTTCAGTATTTCATATAGCCAGATACTTGTGTATAGTCACCATTTTTGTTGTTTTAAAAGGTAGTTGCAATGAATAAGTTGTTTATCATGAAAAATTCCATCATGGAATCACAAGTGTCATTTCTATCACCAAGACCATATTTTCCACTAATTATCACTACATCTTGATTGTCAACAAACGTTTGCAACATTGGAGGTGCTCACTCAGTTATTCCAAGAAATTTGGCCAAGCAACCAGAAAAGAGTCATATTTGTGCCTGTTAAAAAAAAAAAAAAAAATCATCAAATAGAATGTGGAAATTATCAAACAATATCATTAATATCACATAAAAGTAAAATGTTGCTGAAGATAATTCAAGGGCAGCAGCAGTATCAATGAGAACTCCAAGAAATTCCAAGCAGAATCAAAAGAGGGCATGGAATAAGGGAAATAAAAGCTGATGTTAGATGGATCTTGGCTGAGAGTAAAGAATGCCAGAAAGATGTTTAGGTGTGTTTTCTTGTCTATGCAAAAGCATTAAATTGTGTGGATAATAACACATTATGGATAACATTGTGAAGAATGGGAACTCCAGAACATTTCATTTTTCTCATGAGAAACCTGTACATACACCAAGAGTCAGTGATTCAGACAGAACAAGGGGACAGTGTATAGTTTAAAATTAGGAAGGATGTGCATCAGGATTGTATCCTTTCCCCATATTTATTAATCTGTATGCTGAGAAAATTATCTGAGAAGATGGACCATATGAAGAAAAATGTGATGCTAAGATGGGAGAAAGACTCATTAACAGTCTGCAATATGCAGGTGATACATCCTTCCTTGCTGAAAGTGTAGATGAGCTATTTATTGATGAAGATCAAAAACCATAGTCCACAGTATAGATTACACCTCAATTAAAAAAAAAAAATCCTCAGAACTGCACCAATAAGCAACACCATGATAAATAGATAAAGGTTCAAGTTATCAGGGATTTCACTTTATTGGATCCATAATCAACACCCATGAAAACATCCATCAAGAAATCAGATGATGTATTGCATTGGGAATATCTGCTGCAAAAGATCTCTTTAAAGTGTTAAGGAGCAAAGATTTCACTTTGAAGACTAAGTTACACCTGACCCAAGCTATGGTCTTTTCAAACACCCCATATGCATGTGAAATTTGGACAATGAATAAGGAAGGTGGAAGAAGAATTGATGCCTGTGAATTATGGTGGTGAAGAAGAATTCTGAAAATACCATGGACTGTCATGAGAAGGAACAAATCAATTTTGAGTGAAGAGCAGCTGAAATGTTCCTTATAAGTGGGAATGCCCAGATTTTTTCTCACTTAATTTGGTCATGTTGTCAGAAGGGACCAATCCCTGGAGAAGGGCATCATGCTTGGTAAAGTAGAGGGTAAGTGCAAAAGGGGAAGATCTTCCATGAGATGGATTGACACAGTGGCTGTAATGATGGGCTCAAACATAGCAACAATTGTGAAGATGCTGCAGAATGGACAGTGTTTTTTCTGTTCTTCATAGGATCGTTGATTCAAAACTGACTTGACAGCACCTAATACCAACAACACAAAAGTCAATGCACAAAAATAAAATAATTTGTGCTTTTAAATTAGAAAATATTAAATAGACACAAAGACAATTTATGCAGCTTCAATACCAAATACTGAATGAGAATGACTATCTTAGATGACAGGACTGTTTAAATAAGAAACTGCATGATTAAGTATAGTGGCCAGGCTTCAAAGCAAATAGCAGTTCTAAAATGGGCCACTGAATAACAGCAGGCTTGGTTGAAATTTCACAGTAAGCTTTTAAGTGCCGTAATGTTTTGAACCACTAGTCTTCCACTCAGCCGTCAAATGCCTTAGGTACTATGCCACCAGAGCTCCCAATTAATAAGTAGGACCTTATTAATATTGCACACCCTGCTCTGTGAAATACGCTCATAAGAGATATAAGGGAAAAAGCATGTTGCTGTCATTTGGTGATATCAAGTTGCCTCCAACTCATAGAGACCCTATGTGCCATCCTCACAATCCTTGATATGCTTAAGCCCATCATTGCAGTCAATGTGTAACCCCACTTCTTTTAGGGTCCTCTGCTTCTTTGGTGACCCTCTACTTTACCAAGCATGATATATTTCTCCAGGGAATTGCCCCTTCTGACAATATAACCAAAACACATGTGACAAAATCTGGTCATTCTCACCTCCAAGGAGTATTCCGTCTGCACTTCTTCCAGGACAGATTTGCTCATTCTTCTGACTGTACATGATATTTTCAGTATTCTTTGCCAACACTGTAATTGAAAGTCATCAGCTCTTCTTCAGTCTTCCTTATTCATTGTCCAACTTTCACATGTATATGAGTTGATTGAAAATACCATGACTAGGGTAAGGTGAACCTTAGCCTTTAAAGAGATATCTTTGCTTCTTAACACTTTAAAGAGGTTTTTGCAGCAGATTTGCCCAGTGCTACAAGACTTCTCATTTCTTGACTTCTGAATCCATGGGTGTTGACTGTGGATCCAAGGAAAATGAAATCCCTAATAACTTAAATCTTTTCTCCATCATGATGTTGCTTATTGTTCCAATTGTGAGTATTTTTTTGTTTTCTTTATGTTGAGGAGTAATCAATACTGAAAACTGTAGTCTTTGATCTTCATCAGTAAGTGCTTCCAGTCATTTTCACTTTCAGCAAGCAAGGTTGTGTACCCTGCATGTCACTGATTGTTCATGAGTTTTCCTCCAATCCTGATGCCATATCCTTCTTCATGTTCTTCAGCTTCTCAGATTATTTTCTTAGCATGTAGATTGAGTAAGTATGGTGAAAGTATAGAAACTCTTTCTGATTTTAAACTATGCAATATCCCCTTATTCTCTTCAAATGACAGCCTTTTGGTCTATGTACAGGTTCTTCATGAGCACAATAAAGTGTTCTGGAAATCAAATTCTTCACAATGTTGTTCATTACTTGTTATGATGCACATAGCCAAATGCCTTTGCATAGTTAAGAAAACAACAATAGACATCTTTTTGGTCTTCTTTGTTTTCAGCTAAAGTCCACCTGACATCAGCAATGATATCCTTTGTTCCATGTTCTCTTCTGAATCCAGCTTGAATTTCTGGAAGTTCTGTCAATATATTGTTGCAACCATTTTTGAATTATCTTCAATAAGATTTTACTTGCATATGATATTGTTCAATGATTTCCACACTCGGTTTGATCATTTTTCTCTGTAACATATGTTGATCTCTTTTAGTCATTTGGTCAGGTAGCTGTCTTCCAAATCCCTTGGCATAGCCAACTATGGAGTGTCTCCGGAACTGAATCCATTAGTTGAAACATCTCAATGGGTAATCTGTCAATTCCTGGAGCCCTGTTTATCTCTAATTCTTTCAATGCAGCTTAGACTTCTTCATTCAATACCATTAGTTCTTGATCATAAGCCACCTCCTAAAATTGTTGAACATTAACCAATTATTTTTGATAGAGTGAATGTGTACTCCTTCCATCTTCTTTTGATGCTTCCTACATTGTTCAATAATTTGCACATAGAATTCTTTGTCATTGAAAATAGAGGCTTGAATGTTTTCTTCAGTTCTAGCTTGATAATGCCAAACATTTTCTTCCTTTTTGGTTTTCTGACTCCAGGTTTTTACACATTTCTTTATAATACTTTACTTTGTCTTCATAAAATCTTGCCCTCTGAAAAATTTTTTGGCTCTTTTATCTCATCATTTCTTCTATTTGTTTTAGTTACTCTACATTCAAGAGAGAGTTTCAGAGTCTCTTATGACATCTATTTTGCTCTTTTCTTCATTTCTGTCTTTTGAATGACAATTTTCTTTCTAAATGTATGATGTTCTTGACATCATCCAACAACTTGTCTGGTCTTTGGTCATTGGTGTTTAATGCATCAAATCTATGCTTCATATGATATCTAAATCCAGTTGAGATATTATGAAGGTCATATTTTGCCACTAGTGGACTTGCTTTCAATGCTTTTTTTTTTTTTTTTTTTTTTCCTTCAACTTGAATTCTAATATGAGCAATTGAAGTTCTGATCCACAGTCAGCTCCTGGTCTTGTTTTGACTGATGATATTGAACTTCTCCATCAGTTCTTTTCATAGAGGTAGTCAATCTGATTTCTATGCATTCATTCTGGTGAGGTGCACATGTATAGTCTCAGATTATGTTATTGAAAAAAGGTATTTGCTTTGAATAAGTTTTTTTTTTTTTTTTTCAAAGATCTATCATGTGATCTCTGGTGTCATTTCTATCACACAGGCCATGTATTCCAAATATTGATGATTCTTCTTTGTCTCCAACTTTTTTTTTTTTAATTGTGATTTGGATGAAAATTTACAAAGCAAATGCACTTTCCATACAGTGGTTCACATACACTTTGCCTCATGACATTGACCACAATTTACCCCAATGCAACAGTTCCCCTCCCACTTCCTCCCGATAATTACCTCTTCCCTGTGTCCATCCCTTCATGCACTCCTTCCCCCTAAGCTGTCTCCCTGTGCATAAACAGCCCTTCTTTCTCCCATAATTGTTCTCCCAAGGAGTGTTTCTACTTCAGGTAAATGTTCAACTCCTATTCCAGTCTTTGTTTGAGTGGAAGCCACAGGTGTAGGTTCAATTCCAGACCTGAAGGGCAGCTAGAGGCCATAGTCTCAGTGGTTCTACCAAGTTCAATCAAAACAGAAAACCTAGTCACCTAACACACACCTTTTTTTTTTTTTTCCCAAATGATTTTGAGTTTTGCTCTACATTGTTCTCCCACTCTACCCAGGATCTCCTACATAGATGCTACATAGATGCCCCTCCCAGTAGTTGACATTGGTAGTCGGGCACCATCTAGTTCTTCTGAGCTCATAGTGATATAGGCTGAGGATCGCATGGTGTACTAGTTGCCAGGATTAATTGTTTCCATGAATCTTTGTTTTTCTTCATTCTTCTTTGCTCTGGATGAGGAGAGAACCATCATTGCATTTAAATGGTTGCTTGCAAACTTTTAAGATTCCAGTCGTTACTCACCAAAGTAGGAGGCGGAACAATGTTTTGTGTAGTATGTTATGCTAATAGAGCTTGATGTCCCCTGCGACTATGGTCCCGAGCCCACCAGTTCAACTATTCGGTGCCTCTGGGTAGCTGGCTGTGACCAAGCAGTCACTACAAACTTGTATCTTGTCAGCTCTACTATACACCTGGGAATTCTTACAGATCATACAAATACACTTATAGGATCAGTATCTGCCAACCCTATACATGGTCTTGGGTACACTCCCCACTTCATAAACATACCTCATAATTCAGCCTGTCCACTCATCTATTCACCCGTATACCCATGTTTGCCTTCACTGACAACACAATACTGTATCTGCAAAAGGGTTCATCTTTGTTGTCTGTATGTCTCATATACCTCTCTTGTCCTCGTCTTCCTCAATGCCACCATGTTGATCACTTACATTTGGTACATTGCCCTTCTCTTCACCCAAATCCACACTTATCTCTATCTATCTAACAGTGTTCCCTACCCTACCCTACCACCCCTGGTAGCCAACAAAGAAAATTTCCTTCCAAAGATAATCCTTTCCTTAACTTTTACAACAATGGACTACTACAATATTTGTCTTTCTGTGATTGACTTATTTCACTCAACATAATGTCCTCTAAGTTCATCCATGCTATGCAGTGCTTTGCAGATTCTAGGTTATTCATTAGGGTTGCAAGATATTCCATTGTCTGTATATACCAGAATTTGGTTATCCTTTCCTCAATTGATGGACGCCTAGCTTTTTTCCATGTTTTAGCTATTATAAACAGTGTTGTGATGAATATGGGTGTGCATTTGTCTGTTCTTGCCATGGCTCTCACTACTTTAGGATATATACCTAGTAATGGAAAGGTTGGGTCAAATGGTATGTCTAATTCCAACTTTTTAAGGAATAGCCATACTGCTTTTCACAGTGGTTGTACATTTCACAGTCCCACGAGCAGTGTATGAGAGTACCAATCTCTCCACATCCTTGTCAATATTTGTTATTTTCTGTCTTGCTGAACTTTGCTACCAGTGCTGGGGCAAAATTGTATTTTATTGTTGTTTTGATTTGCACCTCTTTAATGGCTAATATTCATGAGCATTTCTTCATATGTTTTTTGACTACCCAAATATCCTCCTCAGTGAACTGTCTATTCATATCTTCTGCCCATTTCTTAATTTGATTATTTGTCTTTTTGTTAATGAAATGTTAGAGTTTTCTATAAATTCTAGAGATAAGTCCCTTGTCAGATATGTCATTGCCAAATATTTTTTCCCAGTCTGTAGGTTCTCTTTAGACTCTTTAGGAGAAGTCTTTGGAAGCACATAAAAATTTAATTTTTAGAAGGTCCCAATCATCTAGTTTATCTTCTGCTGTTTGTGCATCTTGGGTTATGCTTGATAGTCTATTTATGCCATATATTAGGGCCTCTATATTTGCTCCTAGTGTTTCCTCGCAGAACTCTATAGTTTTACGTTTCACATTTAAGTCTTTGAGCCATCTGGAGTTCGTTTTTGTGTATGGTGTGAGGTACAGATCTTGTTTTATTTTTCTGCAAATGGATATCTAGCACCATTTATTAAACAAACATTCTCTTCCGCATTTAATGGATTTAGGCCCTTTGTCAAAGATCAGCTGAACATAGGTTGATGGATCTATTTCTGGGTTGTCAATTCTATTCCATTGTCCTATGTGTTTTTCATTGTACAAATACCAGGCAGATTTGACCACTGTGGCTGTTTAGTAAGTTTTGAGATCCAGCAGTGTGAGACCTCCTACTTTGTTCTTCTTCTTCAGTGGTGCTCTGCTTATCCAAGGTCTCTTTCCTTTCCATACAAAGTTAGAAATTGGTTTTTCCATATCCTTCAAAAATATATTGATGGTATCTGGATTGGGATTGCATTGAATGTGTAGATTGCTTTAGGTAGAATTGACATTTTCACAATGTTCAATCTTCCTATACATGAGCATGGTATGTTCTTCCATTTATTTAGGTCTCTTATGCTTCTTGAAGTACTTTTTTGTAGCTTTCTTTGTACAGGTCATTTCTGTCCCTGGTAAGATTTATTACCAAGTATTGTATTTGTTTGTTTGTTTGCTTGTAGCTATTGTAAATTATATTGATTTCCTTATTTCTTTTTCAGCAATCTCTTTGCTGGTATAGAGGAATCCAACTGATTTTTGGATGTTGACCTTGTATCCTTCCACAATGCTAAATCTCTCAATTAGTTCCAGTAAATTTTTGCCTGAGTCTCTTGGGTTTTCTAGGTATAGGATCATATCATCAGCAAATAGGGATAGTTTGACTTCTTCCTTACCAATTTGGATGCCTTTGAATTCCCTTTCTTGCCTTATGGCCCTGGCTAGGACTTCCAGTACAATGTTGAATAGGAGTGGTGATAGAGGTTATCCTTGTCTGGTTCCTGTTCAAAAGTGGAATGTTTCAGTCTCTCTCCATTGAAAATAGCTTTGGTTGTTGGTTTTGCATAGATGCCCTTTATTATGTTGAGGAATATCCCTTGCATTCCAATTTGCTGAGAGTTTTAATCAGGAATGGGTGTTTGATTTCACCAAATGCTTTTTCTACATAGATTTATATGATCATGTGGTTCTTCTCCTTTGTTTTATTTATGTGCTGTATGATGTTAATTACTTTTCTAATGTTGAACCATCCTTGCATGACTTATATGAACCTCATTAGGTCATAATGAATGATTTTTTTGATATGTTGTGGAGTCCATTGACTAGGAATTTGTTGAAGATTTTTACCTCTATATTCATAAGGGATATTGGTCGGTAGTTTTCATTTTGCATGATATCTTTTCCTGGTTTTGGTATCAAAGTTATGCTCACTTCATAAAATGAGTTAGGGAGGATTCCACAGTATAAAATGAGTTAGGGAGGATTCCATCCTTTTCTAAGTTTTGGAATAGCTTGAGTAGGATTGTTATCAGTTCCTCTCTGAATGTTTGGTAGAATTCTCCAGTGAAACTGTCTGGGCCAGAACTTTTTTTAGTTGGTAATTTTTTGTTGACCTGTTCAATTTCTTCTTTTGCGATGAACCTGTTCAACTTCTCTACCTCAGTCTATGTTAGTTTAGGTAAGTGGTGTGTTTTGAGAAATTTGTCCATTTCTTGCAGATTTTTAAATTTGTTTGAGTACAGTTCTTCACAGTATCCTGATATTATCCTTTTTATTTCAGTTGGTTCTGTTGTGATGTCACCCATATCATTTCTTATTCATGTTATTTGCATTCTCTCTCTCTTTTCCTTTGTTAAATTTGTCAGTGGTTTATCAATATTATTGATCTTTTCAAAAAACCAACTTCTTTTCTTGTTGATTTTTCCTATTGCTCTACTATTTTGTGTTTCATTGATTTCTGCTCAAATCTTGATTATTTCCTTTCTTCTGCTGACTGTGGGTTTTTCTTGCTGTTCTTTTTCTAATTGTTGGAGATGCTGTTTTAAAGTGTTGATTTTGGCTCTTTCTACTTTTTTTTGATGTGTGCATGTATTGTTATAAATTGGCCTCTGATCTCTGCTTTTGCTGTGCTCCAAAGATTTTGGTATGTTGTGTTTTCATTCTCATTTGATTCAAGGAATTTTTGAATTTCTGTTTTTATTTCTTCTCTTACCCAGTCTTTCTCTAGGAGTATTGTTCAGCTTCCATGTGTTTACTCTTTTTCTGTTGATCTTCCTATTGTTGATTTCTAATTTGATAGCATTATGATCTGAGAAGATGCTTTGCAGTATTTCAATGTTTTTAAATTTATTAAGACTTGCTTTATGGCTTAACACATGGCCTATCATGGAAAATGTTCCAAGTGCACTGGATAAGAATGTATATTGTGCTGCTGTTGGGTGAAGTGCTCTGTAGATGTCTATAAGATCAAGCTGGTAGATTGTATTGTTTAGCTCTTCTGCATCTTTGTTGAGTTTCTTTCCAGTTGTTCTATCTTTCATTGAAAGTAGTGTATTAAAATCTCCCTCTAAGACTGTGGAGTCATTTATTTGCCTTTTCAACTCTTTTAAAGTCTGAATTATGTATTTTTGGGCTATTTCTTTGGGTCCAGAGATATTTATTATGGCTATATCTTCTTGTTCAATTGATCCTTTAATCATTATATAATGTCCTTCCATGTCTCGTATGGTGGTTTTTTGTCTTAAAGCCAATTTGATCAGAAATTAATATTGCCACTCCTGCTCTTTTTGGGTTGGCCTTTGCTTGTTATATCTTTTTCCAACCTTTGATTTTTAGTCTATTTTTGTCTTTGTCTCTAAAGTGTGTCTCTTGTAAACAACATATTTATAGGTTTGTTTTCTTATCCAATCTGCAACTCTCTGTCTCTTGAGTGCTGCATTTGACTCATTAATATTCAGTGTAATTACTGACAAGTATGAACTGGTTGCTGTCATTTTGTTATGTGTTTTTTCATGGTGTCCCGGGTTTCTTTGTTCCATATTATTTTCTGTGCTGGGCTCATTATGTTCATGGGTTGTGTTATCATTTCCTTTGTTGCTATTCTTTTAGTATTTGCTGAATATTTGTGCTTGACCTCTTTTTTCTTTGAGGTTATCCTGTGATTTTTAATTTTCTCCCCAATTTTAGAACAGTCCTTTCTATCTTGCAACTCTCTTGACTTCCTCACCATTTAGAAGTTCTGTAACTACAACAGTATTTTCCCTCTTTTTGGTTTGTAGTTGTCCTCACTTGCCAATTGCTTTCTCTGACTCCCTATTTACAACTTTGTATGCTTATTTTACAGTGGATATGTCCATAGATTTGCTTCTGTGTTATGTCATCTTGTGTATTAATGGTTGGTTGTTGTTTGCTATTTTAGGTTCTCTGTTCAAAGGACTACCTTTAATATCTCTTGTAAGGTTGGTCTGAGTTTAAGAAATTCCCTTAGTTTTTTCTTATCAGGAAATATTCTAATTTCACTATCATATATGAGACACAATTTTCCCTGGTATATAATCCTTGATTGAATGGGTATATTCTCATCCAGGGAATCATATCATGGAAGTTCTCTTCCAAAAAATCTTCAACAATTTTCTCAGTGGTTTTATTATTCTCTTCTTGTTCAGGAATTCCAGTGCCATGAAAAAAATAACAATTGAATAAGTACATCAAAAAAGTAAAAACACATGGACAAAAAACATGGTATACCACATGAACCTTAGGCTTTCTTCATTTTGTTTTCATTTTTTTTTTTCTGGTTGATCCTTTTCCAAAGAATTATTCTAATATTTGTCTTCAATCTCATTAATTCTGTCTTCCATTGCATCAATTCTGCTCCTTTGCCCTTTCAATGTGTTATCTTTTTCTGACAATTTAGTATTAACCTTTTGGATTTCTATCTGTAGATTTAGAATCATTTCTAATTTTCATTTGTTTTGTCATTTTGTTCTTGCATTTTCTTCCAAAATTCTTCTAGGGTTTGTCTGTGTTTTCCTTGGTCTGTCTCTCAATCCTTTGAAGATACCTAAATATAATTCTTCTGAATTCCTTGTCAGAGACTTCCAATGCTGCTTCTTCCTAAGGGATGTGTTCTGGGACAGTATCCTGTTCCCTTGTTTCTACCTCTTTATCTTGCTCCTTTGTGTGGACTGTGATGGTCTTTTGCCTCCGAGACAGCATGGCATTATTGCATTTAGATCTCTGTTAACAGTGAAGGATAGCTAAGGGTGAGACAGGCTCTTCTTGGTATTGATCATTGACCCATTGGTGGAGAAGGAAGTTGTGGCTCTCACTCTAAGTGAAGCTGTAAGAGATGTGGGCATATTTGTGTCATATGGGGACTGTTGCTGTATTCCACTCTGTTAGACAAAAATAACAATTGATTAACCATAAAAAAAGTAAAAGTACATGGGCAAAAAGTACACCATGTAATCACACAGGAACAGTAACCAAAGAAAGGAAAAAGGTGGAAAAAAAAAAAAAATCCTGCAATATCTAGGGAGAGGGCAATAAGAGAAAAAAGGTAGAGAAGGAAAATCATGACAGAAAAAAAATGGGAAAAATGTGAAAATGTGACAAAGGAAAAAAAAAAAGTTGTAACCAGGAACAGTGAAAGGAAAAAAAAAAAAGCTGAAAACTAGAACCTGGGAGGGCAAAAATAAAGAATGATAAAAAAAAAGACTAAAGTAATAATAATAGTATTAGTTTTAAAACAGACAAAAACAAGCAAACTAAAAAACAGAAAAATGAAAAAAAAAAAAAAAATCAGGGTAGGGCAGGGCACCCAGACTCCTTCCAAGCACACAGAATGGGATGGAATTCCTGCCAGACTAAAATGTGGGTGGGAGTGAGAGATGGCCACACCTCTGTTCACCAAGAGGGTTTGGGGTATGAGAGTAACAAATGAAATGTGACACTTTACCAGTCATCCAGGTCCAGAATGTTCTTGGGATTCCTGGCAAGTAGAGCCTGTTCTTAAGTCCCTGGAATCTGGGAGAATGCTGTCACTTTAAATATCCAAAATGGTCAAGCCATTTGTAAACATTCAAAATGGCTGCACCCTCTGGACAGGCAAAAGTCCACAGTTCAGCCTGCCTTCCTCTTTGCTATTCCCTTTTTATTCCCCAGCTGCCGGTGCAGTCCTCTGTGTAGTCCCTGGTTAGTAGGGCTGATATTTAGGTTAATTCTTATGTCCTACGTCCACTTGGCAATATCCATGCTGTCTGTGTCATCAGAATCACTGCCAGACATCAATTTCATATGTCTCCTTTTTTGGTGTTTTCATGCAAATTCTTCTGCTAGCTGGAGTTCAGTCTACTTCTATATCCTTCCCTTGAAGGCTCAGGGTCCAGGGTTATCTTCTGTATCTGTATTAATTGGTTCCCATTTTCTTTGTTGAAGAGGGTCTCTGCAGTCTTTCTGCCTATTCCACCATCTTACCCCGTTTCCAACTTTTGCATTCCAATCACCAGTAATAATCAGTATATCTTCATTGCATGTTTGGTCAATTTCAGACTGCTGCAGAAGTTGGTAAAAAATCTTCAATTTCTTAATCTTCAGCTTTAGTAGTTGGTGCATAAATTTGAATAATGGTAGTATTAACTGGTTTTCTTTGTAGACATATGCATATTATTTTATCATTGACAGTATTGTACTTCAGGATACATCTTGAGATGTTCTTTTTTGGCAATGAATGCAACACCATTCTTCTTAAGTTTGTCTTTTCTAAATAGCAAAGTATGTAATTGTCTGATTCAAAATGACCAATGACATTCTATTTCAGCTCATTAATGCCTGGGGTATCAATTTTTATGCAGTACATTTCATTTTTGACAATTCTAATTTTATTACATTCATACTTCATACTTTCCATGTTCCAATTATAAATGAGCATTTGCAGCTGTTTTTTTTTTCCTATTTTGAGTCATCATCCATCAGCAAATGAAGCCTCAAAAGCTTTAGTCCATCCATATCATTAAGGTCAACAGTACTTTGCAGAGACAGCTCTCCTCCAGTCATATTTTGAGTGCCTTCTGACCTGAGGTGCTCTTCTTGGGGAATTGTATCAGACAATGCTTCATAGCTACTCATAAACTTTTTCAGTAATATGTTAGAGAGTGATTCATTGTTATTCATAAGATTTCAGTAGCCAGTTTTCTCAGAAGTTGATGGCCCCTTCCTTCTTCTCAGTTTGTCTTAGTCAGGAGGCTCCACTGAAACTTGTCCACCACGAGTGCTGTGGTAGTAAAAGGTGTATGTCAACGTGGCTGAGCCTGAGTGAAGAGATGCTTCTAGCGTCAGTGGGCTAGGAACAAGAGGCAGAGCTCAAGCCCAGAGTCGAGGGGCTTTCACAAAATCCCTAGAGCCTGGCACTTTGGACTCCGACTTCTAGCCTCCAAAACTTTAAAAGAATAAACTTCTGTTTGTTCAAGCCATCCCTTTTGTGGTATTTTCTGTTAGAGCAGCATTAGGTAACCAAAACAGGTGCCCTGCTGATATATGAAATACTGGTGGCATAACCTGCAGCCTCACAGCAGCATGCAAGCAACCACAGTATGACGCTGACAGACAAATTGTGCAGGAGAAAACATAGATTGAGAAAAAAACATTTTCATAATGCATATATGAGCTGTGATTTGTACCTAGAAAACATAAAAAAAAAAAATTATGACTCAGTACTAAAAAAAATAAAAATAGCAAAAGTATTTGAACAGTCATTTTACCAAAAAGGAGCTATGAATAAACACATAAAAGATTATGCTCCACATAATTAGTCATTAGTATAAAGTGAATTTAAAACAAACTGAAATATAATATATTTTAAATGGCTTAAGAAAATAGCATTACCAATTGCTGGTGAGAATTTAAGCAATAGGAATTCTCTTTTATTACTGGTGGGAATGTAAAACAGTTCATGGGAAAACCATTTTTCAGTGTTCATATGACTCACCTATGCTATCCCTAGATATTCACTGAGAGAGGTAGAAACAATTCCAAAGATCTCCAAAGAAATGTTTATAACAGCTTTATTCATAATTTTTTAGGACTAGAAACAAACTACCCTTTGAATGGTGAATGGAAAACAAGAAATCCATGGCATCCATACAAAGCAATATTACTCAGTAATGAAATGAATAAACTATTGATACATGAAACAATGTGGATGAATGTCAAAAGCATACTTTTAACTAAAAGAAGTCACACTCAAAACTCCATACTTTAATTTAATATCTATAACATTTTGAAAAATGCAAATTAGAGATGCAGTAAACAGGTCACTGGTTGTCAGGAATTGAGTATGGAGTGAGACAATTTGCTAACAAAAGGCAAAAAGAAGGATTTTATTTTCATTTTTTTGAGATTATGTGAATATTTTCAATGGCAACCAACAGCAACAATAAAAAAATATATATTCTGATATTGTGAAAGTAGTATTTGTTAAATGATAGAGGTGATCAAATTCATGAAACTGTATATATATAT